>NC_046374.1:1409621-1479617 GCF_011125445.2 Fundulus heteroclitus | reverse complement strand
ACAGAGATCTATGCGATGTTCACAGCATGGAAAATTGTTTTATAATGAAACCTACATTTCCAAATAGAGTCCGTTTATTTAATTTAATTTTTTTTTTTTTTTTTGTAACCTGTCTGCAATGTGGCATAAAAGTGTATTTACTAACGAGGCAATTGCCGGATCACTTTGGGGCACACCAGTAAAAGGGGCCAAGTACGTATGCAAACCACCCTATGTTTTCCTTTGTAAAAAATGTTTGTAAATATCTAAAGTATGAATGAGTTCCATCTGCTTCAAAAAATTTGCATGACTTTATGTTAAACTGTCAACTGTCAAATAACAACCTGTGGTGTATCATCACAATATGTGGATTTGGGAATATTTCTCTACTTGTTCTTATGTTGGTTTTGTCACAGTTGTTGGTTAGGAAGATTGTGTATGAAGCTCCATTTTTCATGTTTTGTGGTAAACTTCTGATCGACTTGCAAGTAACTCTCAAGAATAAATAAATGTTCAACAGGTTAATTGAATGCAGCGATTATGTCATGATATTTTTTTTTGGCCGCTCTTGTGTCTAATTTCTTCATTTTTCTGCTGGTAATGTTCGTTAAGTGTTATTGGTTCATTCCTTTGTGTCTGGTTACTTAGCTCATTTTTGTGTGTCTGTTCTCTATATGTTTTGTACTATTTTCTGTTAGATTTGTTAGATTTTCTCCTTTGTTTGAGTGTTTCTTTGTATCTGCTCCCCGTTCCATTAATGCTTATTAGTCTCCCTTCCTCAGTCTCGTTGTGTCCCAGTTGTTTCTCATTTTCTCCTGATTAACTCACCTGCATTCAATGCCATTCTCCGCTTGTCCAGCAGTATATATGCTCACCGTCTCTTGTTATTCTTCTCTGGATTCTTCCGTCAAACCACCATTTATTCCTTTTCCATGCCTGTTTCTCCCTATGCCAGTCCTGGTGTTGTTGCCCTTGTGTCAATATTTTAAATCATGTTTATTTTACTATTAAGGACTATTCATCTATTTGACTCAGCCTGTGTTTGGGTGCATCTAAACCTTCTTGGTCTGGAGTGTTCCGTGAACTCAGGCTGATGGATCAGTGGGAGATATTTGTGTTATTCCGAGGTTCACAATGGGAAGGAATTAGCAGAATCCAGGAAGTGTCTGTTTGTGGAAGGTTCTGGTGGAGCACTGGGGGGTGGACAGTTACGAGTTTGGAGGTTCCAGGAAAAGAAAGGGCTGGTTTTGAGGTTAGGTTGTCTACAGGGTTATTTTGTCTGAGGAGATCCAGGAAGTCTTACAGCAGAGGGATTCCAGGTTTGAGCATGGGAAGAAACCTTGAAGAACACAGGGTTAGTCATGAAGCGAGAGAAAAATCCAAAGATGTATCTTGAGCACCAGGAAGATTCATAGAGGGCCAGAGGTTGGCACATGGGTTGACAATCACCCAAAGGCTGAATGACCAGCAAACAGCTCCTCTGAAAATCCACCTGATTGGCGTTGATGGGCAGAGCCACACCTCAGCACAAAAACATTACAGCCTAAATCCCTGTCACCAACCACAAGAGAGACTAAGGTGCTGAAGTACAGTTGTAGAATTTAGATCCAGTCAACATACATTTAGAGCTTGTCAATTTGATCAGGCTAGTTGTAGCATTGTCAAAAAACTTTGCAATGACAGTTTTTTTTTAATTATAAATGTTAATTGTTATTCATTTTTAAACAGAATCAAAGAAGAAATATTCCAGCTATGTTCAAAAGTTTTGGCAAAGTTGTTATTGTTAGAAGCCTGTCGGCCTGTTGATGACCAAACTGAACTTACAGTGTCTGCTTGTTGTGTTTGGAGCAGCAGAGTTGTGCAGTGGTTGCCCCGCGACTCGTCCCATCGCTAGGGTGAATGTAAATGAGAGAGAAATAGGACTTCCACGAAACACAAAAGGGGGAGAGAGAGGAGGATAAGAACGAGGAGGAACAACTGCTTTCAGCTGTTTCGCCTCATGTTTTCTTATGGGGTCGTGGAGAAAAGCCGAGTTATCTTCCCCCCATCCCCTCTCTCAATCATTGTAACCTTTCCAACCTCTACAGTCCCATTTCTCAACTTTAGCAACATTCTGCTTCTTCGTTAATGCAATCTCTCCTTCCACACCAGTGTTTAAATCTTGATACTTAATCTCTTCACCCTTCCTACGCACTCCAGGGTGATTGCAGAATGATCCGGCCGTATCCGTGGATTAGGTGTGACCCTGCAGCTGTGATCGGCCCTTGGCATTCTTCCTCCTCAGAGTTAATCTGCTTGTGTTTGGGTATGTAATAATCGCTGATACATCTGTCTTCACTGTAACGCAGTCCATACATACATAGTTAATGCTGCTGCCTAAGAGCAACAGAACAAACCACCAATATAGTACTTAGAGGGATTTAAAGCAGCCCTATCAGTATAAGAATAATGCATGTCAAGAACAAATTCTGGATCCTGGTTCTTCATGTGGCAAAACCAGAGTGGTGGAAAAGGTACCACTCAATGTTAAAATGACTATTTTAATTTAGGTAGCATTTATTGCAACAACCCTACTTCAGAGGTACCTTTAAGGCACCCAGATCCGCTACAGATGAGAGTTGAGACGATTTCGTCCAATATAACAATTAATTTATTCTCCACATTAAACAATTCAATATCAATATATGAATTAAAACCACAATCTCTCACATACATGCTAAAAGTTGTTGTGCAATTATACAATGTTTAAAGTTATTAATGTTTAATAAATAACTCTCTGTCTGTTAAGTATTGTCCGGTGGATATCAGCTCTTAAGCTGATATCAGGACAATAGTTGAAAGGAATGATTCGTACACTGGCGTTCTTTTAACAGCAAGCTCTGCACACACATAGAATAAAGGAGTGACAACTTCTCTTCAAGTTCAATAATTTATTAACATACACAAAATGAACATCCAGAGAACATCACTATATAATGCTGTTTATCTGAATTAACACTATATTTCAATAAGTAAATCCTCTCTGCTAGGCTAGTGAAACTTAAATAAAACTACTAAGCAAAATGAAGATAAAAGAAGCTAAGCTACGGAACTAAATTCAGTGAATCCTGGTGCACTGCAGATCTGACTTAAGAAAAAATGGAATGGAGTTAAATTAGCCTAACTAATTTAGAACAACATTTGGCATGTGTTTCAACCCATTTGCAATGTGAACCCTGAGTTAAACAAAACATTATTTGATGAAATAACGTTTTGTTTGCGTTAAAGAACCGAAGTTTACCTTAAGGAACATGGAATGAGCTTAAATTAACGTAACTAATTCAGAACAACATTGGTATGTGTTTCAACCCATTCACAATGCCAATCTAGAGGTACACAAAACATTATTTGAGGAAATAACATTTTAAAGAATGATTTGCTCAGTAAGCTCATTACTTTATTTTTTTTTTTATTTTTATTTTTTTTTTCCCCAGTGTCCTGTCTAGCAACATGGCAATAGGAATTGATATCTCAATGCCAGATAGAGCTCGACAGATTTTGCTTTTACAAGTGGAGCAAACAGCTTTCGCCATAGTGCTCCACTTGATTATGCTTGTAAATAGCTTTATTATGATTCCTGCAAGGAGAATTTCAAATTATATGGACATGACAATGGGAGAGTAAAGGAAGAAGAAGTAAGCTCATTACTTTAGGGATGCCCGATTTGATCAATGCGATTATACCTCCGGGAGCTAGGGGTCGCTGTACCGACCAGTCGCTAAAATCGGCTAATCCTAAAGTTAAACAAAACGTCTTTAAAGCAACATTAATATTCCATAATAATGACGTAATAAGGTTCATAGCACTACCGAACGACGGCGGAGCGAAATGAACAAGCTTTATGCTTGAAATGACCTTATTTGACTAACCGGAAATCGGAGGTTACCAGAAGCTAATAGCATTTTCGGCACTAACTTTAAAGAGTTCAGCTTTATTTTTAGTCATAATAAGTGGACCGGATAATATACATTAATATCCCATCAATGTATGAAACCCTTGTGGTGATAACGCTTGTTATAACCATGAAAACACACTCGAATCACATCAGCAACGACATGGTATCACAATGCTATCATGAGCTACGACCGTTAGCTCTTTGTGTTTCAGAACATTATGTGAACGCATTACAGAACCATTTACCAATAACCATGTAACCATTCCCTTTGGTTTCTCTGTCCAACCTGTTGGTGCCTCGTGTAAGCTCAATCCACTTTGGCCATCCACGGAAAAGAGCACTGAAAAGGGAAAACGTCATTTCAGCAGCAGACATGCAGCTCTGCGGCTATGAGCTAGCCAAAACACGGTCGGAGGGGAGGCCTTGTCAAGGATCCAGAACGGTCTCTGACCCGGTTGCAGTCAAGACCCCGGCATGCAGCAGGCGATTTCAGCAGATTTTGCCCTCAGCTTGGGTAAGGGGCTCCTGTGCTGGCTTTTCAGCTCTGCGTTGTCTGGAACCAACTCCATTGAAGTTAGCTGAGAAAGCAAAACAAAGCTGGCATAGACGGATTCGTTTACTTCGGCATCGGTTTTTAATCAGAAGTTAGAGACTTATTTTTGAATCGGCTGGCAGTTTCTCCCGATGCCAGGGAGGAACTGAGTTTCAGAGAGGCTCATTTTTACTCAGCTCATGGCCTCTTTCAGGCCCCATGCATGGCTCCTGCAGTGGGGGGCTCTCCTTTAGAGTCCCAGGAAGGAGTAGTGAAGACTGTGGGCAGACTGGGGTGGCGTGCTGGGGTGGCTGGTTAGCCACAGCCCCTCTCGACGAGGGCTCCAGGAAGAAGTAAAGAATGGGCTTGAATCTGAGGAGTGGTCCAGGCTCACGGCAGGGACCCTGCCGAGAGAGAAGCCGCCCCAGCCTGAAAGCCTGAAACTCTTTCACACAACCCCCTTCTGAGTTGTCCTCTGGCTACATGGCCAGAATTCAATCTGACATCAAATGTTCTCATCATGTCTTTAATATCATGGCACAACAAAGTAGACAGACTGTTTAAAGGCTCAGCTCTAGGTTTTCAAGGTCAGACAAGGTAGTGACCTAAACACAGCAAACAATAAAGATCAAGGATAAAGTTCCGGCAATAATTGTCCGTTCTACAGCCGGGATAAACCAACAATGCCGCAACAGCAAGTGACACCAGCCCTAGCAAAGAGAACTAATTGAAGCTGAGCAAAGCAAGCCCAAAATCGCCACAGGTTTTCCCGGTAACAGCCGGGAAGCCGGCAGAGGACAAACAGCAGGGTCTAATAAAAAATGAACAATATATAAAAATTCAATATAGAAACGGATACAAAGATGAGCTTTGCACTTACCACTGAGCCCAAAGTGTAGCTCCTCTAAGCGGTGAGGAATCAGGCAGACTCGTACCGACAGAGTCTGCCTGTCGGTACAACAAAGGCAGAGCTAAAGCGAGGCTAGCAAACAAACAGAAAATGAAGGGAAATTCCTTACCATGAAAGGATCGGCTGTTGTTTAAAGCGTTGTTTAACGCGTGTGGTAGGAAAATCAAACAATAACTGACCCTCCAAGACTTTATTTGAGAAAACAGAGCAGAGATTACATAGATGAATTAATCGCACCCCCAACGGGTCCAGCTGCAGCCTTCCATCTGCCCTGTTCTAGTCCAGCCCCCCTGACTCGCTTCTTAACTAATACTGACAGGCAGCCTTGCCGTGAGACCAAAACAAGAGAGTCATGTCCTTCATTATCCTTGACCACAGTGAAATACACAAGTATTTATCCTTGGCAATCAAGCGGCCAGTCAGAGTAGAGCTGCTATGCAAGTTCTCATGTCTCCAGCGCCTCTTGAAAGTTTGGCCTAACAATGGCAGTGTGCTGTCATCCCAGAATCCCTTTGTTTTTTACACCTATAAGCATGTAAACTCAGGCGGTGCTTTTACCTCAATGACCTAGCTTCCAAATCATTCTGTAGGCTTCCCAGGCGTCACCAGGCCAGAACAAATACCCGAGCTCTCCAGGGTTTCCTGGGTCTGCCCCTAGGGTTTCCTCTCACTGGGACCACACCACCTCAAACAATCACTTCCCCTGCAGTGGAGCAGTGGCTCTCCTTTACACTTCGTCCCAGGTGACAGAGCTCCTCACCCTTTCCCTTAAGCCCATGAACTAATTTGTTTTGGTAATAATTCGAACCCTAGAAGGACCGATGGCTGGAAAACCTTGCTTTTTTGTTCATCTCTTTCAGCAACTATGTTATGACACATAAGGTCTCAATCCATGTATCCATCTTATGCTTCATTCTGCCATCACTTACTTGAACATCTTCACTCGAGACAAAGACTTGCGCAACCGCCATGTGAAATAGAATCATACTGAGTTGGAAACAACATGAAAGGTGACACCTTTACAGGCACCCAGGGGACTGTTTCTCACAGCAGTGGGGATCGCTGTATAAAGACAAGCTGCCCAGGTTTATCACCCTCTTTCACTTGCTGCCCTAGCAGCACTGGGGAGAACACTCATCTCTCTCTGCAGAGCGGAGGATCCAAGCGGAGTTCGGCCTCATATGCAGGCTGGATCGAAGCTAAGCTACCTTCTGCGTAATCAGATGCCGGAGTAAAGAGTCCGTCTATGCTGAAACCAGCCTTGTGACTTTTCTCACTTGTTGCAGGAAAGCTGAGTATGTTTCAGCCTCCAGAAAACAAACACAGCCCCACCAGGAAGGCCGTGCGCATAACCTGCCTAAGGAGAGTGTCGTGTTACGTGCACGTTTCAGAAGTGACTTGCACACACTAACGTCGCCCCCACCCCCTTTCCATTTTTGTGATGAAACTCGTTCCAATGAAGCAATGAAACAAGGTATTCTATTTGTAAATTTGGAAAGGTTGGACAAAATTACTTTAGATCAGAAATCCCCAAAAAGATATTTAGCTTATTTCTTATTATCAATAGAAACAATGAAGTCTTTCTGTATGTTTGTTAATGTATGAAAGATGTTTAGTCAAGGATTAATTTAGCTTATTCCTTTGTTTTTCCTATGTCCGTATTGTTTTTCTGTTCATGCACAGCACTTTGACACTTCTTGTTACTGAAAAGTACTTTCTAAATAGACTTACCTTACCCTAATCTGCCATATTTTTCAGACCATAAGGCGCACAGTGAATTAACCTGTCTTTGTGCGTCTTTGTCCGCATATAAGGTGCAATATCACTCCGCCCCTTCATGTACACAGCTCTCTCCTGAGAGAGGGAGAGCTATCCGTCTCTGTCAAGAGGGCAGAGTAGTTGGACTACACTGTCTAGTTTCTAACATAAGGCCGAAATAAACGTAACTTTTAGATTTAATTAACTTACTAGGTTTATTGTTGCTAGAAAATCTAGGCTGATAAGACTTAACTGCACACATCATCTTAAACAAATTGGCCCCCTCTTACCTCTCGCATTTGTATGTCCCTTCTCGAGCTCTCAGATCTGAAGGCACTAGCCTTCTAAAATCCCTAAAGTGCGAATAAAAACTGCTGCCGAGCGTGACTTCTCTTTCTGAGCCCCTTTCCTGTGGAATAACCTCCCACAGGACATCAGGGAGGGACATTCTGTTGGTGTTTTTAAAGCTAAGTTAAAGACCCACTTGTTGACTCTGTCATACTCTAAATTTTATCTTCTGATGTTTAATCTGTTTTTTATCTGTACTATTGTTATTTATTTTATCTCTTTGTAATTGTTCAGAGCTTTATATGAAAGCGCTTTATAAATAAAGTTATTATTATTATTAACTCTGCAGTGGAGGTTCTCCTTCCAGCAGAACATGGGCTCTAAACATGGAGCCAGTGTTACAGTAGAATGGCTCAGATTGAAGCACTGTGTGCTATAACAGTTAGGTATCTGTATATGGACTGATAATGGAAGGTCACAGAAACTCTCCATAGTGTGACTGAGCTCAACCTTTTCTCCAAAGAAGAATGGGCAAAACATTTAGCCTCTTGATGTTCAGAAATGCTAAAAACATAAAAGATAAGAGACTTGGACCTGTCCCCTCAGAAAAAGGTGGTTCTACAAAGTATGGGCTCAGGGGGGCGGAATAAAAAAAAGCAAGCCACACATTTCAGATTTGTATTTTTTTAAATATAGTGAAAAATATTCCACTTCACAATTACTCCTTTGTGCATTAAATACACATAAAATCCTACTAAAGCTTAGTAAAAAATACATTGAGGTTTGTGGTTGTAAAGTGACAAAAGAGCACCAGATATTATAGTCCTACAGCAATGGATCATATTCTCATCCACTTGGCACCAGGCTTGTACAGCATGTGGTATCTTTCACCTACTTGTGTAATAGAACAGTGTTGCAGTCTGCCATTAATTTGATACATATCCACTAAAAATAAACACAGCAGCACCAAATCACAGCGAGCGGCAGAGCGTTGTTTCTGTCCATACGGTGGGAGCTTGTCTCCTCGTTTTGTAACGTCTTTAGGGCCAGCCCTGCTTTCCAAGTTCCAAAGCATTAATATTCATCAGGATAGCTTTAATCTCTAGAAAGTGGGTTATTGGCAGCGCTAGATGTTTTTCTCCCATCCTCTTTCTGCCTCACTCTACCGATTTACTCAGCTCCTGTGTCTCAGTGTGATTAGAAAAAGGGGAGAAAAAAAAGTGCGTGTTCATATGAAGGATGGGGAGGGAGGCGGGGAAAAGAGTTGTATAAGAGATTTAAAGTGGGTGACAGCAAACAAGGGAGACAGAATAAAAGAGACAGCTCTGACGTCACGGACGCGTTAAGTAGGTCAGGCATGAAGTTGTGATGTCACCTCGTTTGGAGCCAGCCCACTGGGCCAATCATCAACACGGACACACCCCCTTTCCCACCCCGGCCCTGGTTTTCAACAGCTGTCCACAATCACACACATAAAGATGCACACTCCCGGCTGCACACATATCTATACAGTCTTGCGGCTGTAAACAAGGATACTGCTGGGGCTTCTGGAATAACCGAAGAGGGAATCATCCATGACGGAGATGAAATTAAAAATGACACCGTGGTCTCAACTGCAGAAGCTCATAGAGGGCAATGTGGAACAGGATTTCACATTATCTTCAAATGGCAATGCATTTATTTATTATAAAGGATCTGCTTGCTTTCTCTTCATTATTAATACTATTACTAGTCACATCTGATCAGAGAGTATATTGCAATTTGCTCATAGACATCTTTTCCCCAAACAAAGTTCTGGATGCATAACTTGAATTGCTGCTCCTCTCCGGTGGAACCAGCTCCCTTTTTTTCAATGCGACTTACAACAGGTTTTGATTTAGGACTAAACTTCAAACTTTCCTTTTTGATAAAGCTTATACTTGGAGAGGCTTAGGTTATCCTGAGCTATCTCTGTAGTTTTGCTTCAACAAGGTTTGGTGGCTGGAATTCAGACGGGCCACAACTCCCCACTCAGCTTTCTCCTACTACTCTCCAGTTATGCATTTTATAATTATTGCGGCTATTTAGTTCATATTGTTTCTCTATTTTTACTCCTCATAGAAAATCCTTCTGCCCAGCTCTAACACCTTTAGGAGGGAACCATCGGCTGAATAACTGCTGCCAATTGTATCATTTAGATGATACACCTGACCCTGTTTTTCTGTGTTGAACTGTCTTTATCTCCTAGTCACTGCAATTGAAAGAGTTGTTGCCGCCTCTGCCTGTTTATCATACTGAACAGTTTTGGTACAATCTTTTCAGTTTGGTATGCTTGCATACCGAACAAATACAGTGTTTGTACAGTGTTTCTACCCCCCCCCCCCCTTCCAAATGGTTTGCTCCAAAAGCCTTCAGCAGCACTTGCAGCTTGTTTCTCTCTTGCTGCCACACCTTGCTGGGGAGCCAAACCAGGAAGAGGTAAGTGCTTACAACCAAACAAGTGTTCTGTCAAAACAAGAAATCAAACATTTGAAAATTTAAGGAAACAAATTGACATTCATGCATCTACACTTCCTTCACACAGAATGGATGTCCAGTTCCCTTGCCTCTCAAGAAGGTACACCTAAATGTCTGAACAAAAACAATAAAATAAAAAATAACAACTCAACAGTTTGGACTGTAACTTTATCAATAATCTAATTTGCTGATGTAATGGAACCTATCTCCATTACAACAATGCTGCCGTCTGTTGCACAACTTTAAAAACAAAACAAGTTGGCTACTTGGGAAAGTGAAGGTTTCTTATTCAGCTACAGTGAAGATAAAGGAAGAAAGGTGGACCCGCCAATCAGGTACGTACGCCAGCTCGCTCTATACTGTACTTAGTTACTTACATGAACCAATTTCAAGCCAAACATAGACTGGTGCTGGAGATCCGAAGCCATGTGGGATCATTCAAAGAGAAAGAGAAAGTTGAACCTAGGGTGGTCAGTTTTATGAAAGCTGGGATAGTCTGAAGAATAAAGGGAGAGGAAGCAAGAAGCAATTTTTAAAGTTGAATTTGCTGTACTCTATTTTTGTGTGACTTTGTTGTACAATACTGAGATCAAGACATCCTTTAATGTCCCCAACAGAATGTGTCTTGGTCTGCAGTAATACATACAGCAGAGATCAACCCCGTAATACGAATGGTGGCATATATGATACATTTCACTTTTTTTTAAATCAGTTCTATATATTCTTTTTCTATTTTTTTTTTGTAACACTAGTGGCAAGTTTTTACGAAGTAGACTGAGATGAAAAGGTGTTTTGGGGAGGGGGTAGAACCCGGGTCAGCCGTGTCGAGGACTAAGGCCTCTATACTTTGGTCACTACCCCTGCACCATCGTAGTACACCTTGACATATATGATACATTTAATAATCAAAATGTACTAAACATAGCCTTTGCATCAGTGGGCTATAAAAGGAGTAACATATAGTGAATGAGGGAAGAATTGATTTCTCAGTTTTTATGTGGCCTTCATGGTTCCCAAATCGCAACACCATCTGTGAATGAATGCTCTGAAAAGTCTTCTGAAAACCTTATAGGTCACATTAGCACTCTGCCCTTTCAAACCCCAGAGCTGGACAATATTTAACAAGCCTTTATGATCTGGAGGAAAATCTGTAATTCTTTTCTCATGTCTTCTATTTTTTGTCCTCTGTCTTTTCCCTTCTCTCCCCTCAGCTTCATCTCATACATTTCAGCTGCCAACCTAAGCCTCTTCACAGTTATAGACGGCAGTAAAGAGGACATCTGCGCTACATACGGGGACCTATTTCTGATGTTCTTTTCATTCGAAGCATCAAACAAATCCACTTGGCCTTCATCAAGACGATAGTGATAGTCTTGCTTTGAATGGAAGCGTGCGGCTGTCAGAGTCTGAGCAGGGGAGGAGAGGAGAGATTTACACAGAGCTAGACGCAGAACCTGACTTGCCTGTGTAAAGATTTCATTAGACGGGGGCATAAAAGAAGTAAAAATACAAAAAAAACACAACATGAGATTGATGGCTTTAAGATCCTTTTTTTAATCAAAAAGCCAGAAGTATCCTACTATAAAAAAAGAAGGAACTGGAAATACCGACACTGTCAGTATAATTAGCTCCTGAGATGCGAAGTGCAGTTGACCTGTTTCCTGCCTGTGCATAAAAAAGACGAGCTTGCTCTTGCCTCATGTGCTAAAAGATCTAATTAGCCAAAAATGAGCAATCACATGGTAAGAAGAGGTGCAACAAACACCTCATATGGTTACGTCACCTTCACAAACATTCCAAAAGGTGATTTTTAGCTTTTACTTCAAGTTTAGAAAAACTTCCAGCAAACATTTTGGAACAATACAAATGATGACAGAGCGCAAAATCAGAGAGGTGCAGTCAGGACTGTTATATAAACTATAAGTGAAGATCATACATGAAAAGTCAAGTCCCAAGGTTTAACAGAGGTTATAAAAGCACAAGGATATCCTGTTAGGATCTGCAGACTAAGAAGCAAAACCGTCACTTCAGACCTCCAAGATGGTAATCACAGAGTGATAGTGAGTGTTTTAAGTCACATTTGCAACTTATATGACAGACAACAATTAGAAGAGAGTACTTTCATTTTTGTGTACATCAAAATTCATGATGCAAATTCATCCATTCATCCATCCAACCAACCCATCAGCTGTCTCCTATACCTGCTTACTCCTTGGAGGGTAGTGAGCAGGTGGGACCTTTTGTCAGTGGTCAATGGCTAAAAAGCACTGTGCGGTCCACAGCTCTATTCTGGGGCCAATAGTGTACGAAGACATTTTGTCTCACTCATTAATGAAATAGTCTCCCTTCTGGTGAACGAGATCAAACGGCACCCGGTGGAGGAGCAGTACCTGTCACATCCCCAGCAGCAAGGGGGATGTGCCCTAACTCTTTTGGTCGGCAACAATTCGCCCAACTGTCCGCGTTCAGTCTCCATGGTAACCAACTGGCCTATAGATGGAGCTACTTCCTGCGCATCAGGTCACATGTTCGACATAGCATTAGAATGTCTTGCGACATGACCACGGCAGTACTGTCTGGATGGATGTTAGCTAGCAGCCTGCTGGTGGGTACGGCTGTAATGAGAGGGGTTGACTTGCAGGGGAAAGCATTGGCGTTGTTGATTCCAAGAGATCACCATTAGCTGCACTCAGCTATTGCCTCTGCTGCTCAGCCTCCATCGCCAAGCACACCGCATTCCATGTGTTCCCACTGTGCCAGCCCATTCACCCCCTCAGCAGTTGGCCATGCAACCTCTTCTCCACAATGAGCAATGCACCATCTGCTTAATTGTGACGAATGATAAACCTTTTAAGCTAGGCGTTGGCCAACATGAGATCCTCAAGGTATGATGATCTTTAGTAAAATACTTGCTCAATTTGATTAATATCATCCCTTTTGTTGTTCAACTTATTATATAGTAACTCAAGCTAAATAGACTCATATTAGCTTGTTTATTAAGCAGCCGAATGCAGGCTAGCTTGGATAGCTAGCCTGGATTCTGTGTTTTCCATAACCACAAATGTTTACAAAAAGTCTAATTTGCTTTTACTGCATTATTTCAGACAGCCTAACCACCAAGTGCACATTATACCTGCTGCTTTTTCACTGGCATCTCTTTTAAAACATAAGACAGGTGTGATGGAAAATGTCTGCAGTTTTAAACGTTGGTATGCCTTGGTCTCGGGAACTGGCCAATGCCCATTCATAATGCATAGAGGCAAAAGTAAATAACATTTTTAAAAGCAACAGAGGCCATCATAAACACGGTTAGAGTCATTCTCTGAATTTCTTAAGTCAGTCTCGGAATAGTCACTCCATTACATTAAAATGTCAGAAAAATGATTTCTCTTGCAGAGCTATTTGCTCTTTGCATTAATGCCAGGGGTCTGGTAATCATTGACTACTTTCTACCTCTGTCTTTTTGTCATGCACCCCTTTTTCTATTACCCCTGGTTTTGTCGTTGCTTTGTTTTATTTCCTCTGGTTTAAATTATGTTGAAGTGTAAACTACCATCTACCAGCCATAAAAGGAGACCAGATGGCGTGATCAACATTCTAGGGGTGGTGAGAGAAGAATGGGGCCTCTGAATGTGCATTCACTGTTCCAATTGGATAATAATCATCTTACAAGATAGACCACAGAAAAGAACGCAATGTCCTTCAGTGGAGTTTGTCCTAAAAGTTCACGAGGAACAAAGTGATCTTTTATTCTATTCATTCAGCTCACAGCTTTTTTTTTTTTTTTTTACATCACATTACAGCTGTGGTTCTCCATAAACATAAGTCATATGTTTTAGAATTTGATGTAATAAAGTATAATTTGTCCAAATGTAAGTTTTTTTTAAATAATATTAGCTTCTGTGCTCCAAGATCTCCAAGCGTGTCCTAATTTAGAGATAATGTGAAAAGGAAAATTGTCAAACAGCAGAGATCTGCAGACAGCTGCACTATGCAAATATCCTCTGGCAATGACTGAGAGTATTATCTTACTAACAGAATCCTAGTGCCGTGTAAAAGGTGTGGCCAGAGATGATAATTAAATATGAATGCTGCTGATTGCTCCAGATGACTGTGCCACATGTAGGTTGAAGGTCAAAGTAAGTCACTGGTGCTTTATCAAATGCTGACCTTCTAAAAATGAGTTGATTAAAGGGAACTCCCACCCACCATCTGCCACACATACAGTCATTTGAAAAAGTATTCAGATCTTTACACATTTTGTTTCTGATTTTTTTGGGTCACGTTTGTCAGATCATCAGGCTCATTTTTGTAGCAAAGATAACCTAATTCAATACAAAAAAATTGTTTTTAAATAATGCAGTTATTTAAAAGACAAAACGATATTGACACCAGCCTACTTGAAAAAAGTAATTGCCCCCCTAAATGAATTGGTTATGCCACCCTTGGAGGCAACAACTACCTTTAAACAATAACAATAGCTGGCAATGAGTCCGTCACATCCACGTGGAACACTTATCGTCCGCTTTGCTTGGCAGACTCTGTTCTAATTAGCCACATTGGAGGTTTTTGAGCATAACGTTTAATGATCAGTTGGACTTTGTTTTACTTAATTACTCATTTACTCATGTTCTGTTTTACGACTATTTTCCCTTTTTCCCCCTGTAGCTGTTCTAGACATGTTCCCTCCGCTCTGCCTCCTCATAGTCATGGTCCCGACATAGCGGCAGTACATTCAGATAATTTGACTTAACAAGGTGAAGACAGATTTCCTTGGACTTGTGATAGGAAGAAGATTTGGAATTGGGTCACTTTTTGTAACTCACAGGACCAGTGTTTTCAATAAACTCAATAAAGTTATGCTGTTAATCCAAACACAGGATCACTTCCGGTTACTTTCTGGCCAATTTGAAGCAGTGAATATTTCTGAAATCTTCAGCTGGCAACATAGTTTTGTATTGTATGTGGCAACAAAAAAGTACAAACTTCCTTCAATTTGTAGACAGCTGGACTTTGGTTGAAACTTAAAATGTGATGTTTTTTTCCCCTGTCTCAAGTTATGGGTGCTGGAAAGAATTATGGGCCCCATAACCAAAAGCTCACATTTACATATGGAAATGTTCTTTTTTGGGACCCTTGGAATTGTTCTAACGTTCCCCTCCTTTACAACGCCCCTGCATGGGGTTGATTACTTGGTCAAACACCTGGACTCAGTTAAGATTGCCCACAGTTCACTCATACTAAAATGGTATCTGACAGCACTATGATGAGCTATAGCACACTGTGATTAGAGGGGGAAGCTTGATTATAACAGAAGGATGGACAGAAGCAGCTTCCTGCACACTCTACAGTCTATAAAAGATGTAAAATGTCTTGCTAAATATAAAACCTAAGAAATGTCCTTGTCGAGTGTTGTGTGAGAACGTTGTCCTTCTTGCAGTGTGGATTGTGCACCAGGATGCAACTTGGTTTTCTGTCTAATACTTTTAAGCCTTTGAAAGGAGATTCTGTTGCTTTCCTAGTGATTACATTAGCCAGTGACCAATTTGTGAAATAGTATTCAATATGAGAAAAACCTCATTGGTTGGTGAAACCTTCTGGCTGCTTTATCTGACAGTGAAGATCTTTTTTTGCCTGAAATTATGTAGGTTAAAATGAATGATTCTGGGAATGCTTTCAACATGATTCCTAAATGATGAGGTGGGGTCTATAATGACACAGAATCTTTAATTTCTGAAACAAACTAAAGTTCTCCTTTAAGGACAGCTTGAACACAACCTCAGTGTTTGACATTTTGATGAAAGCTTTTTAGTTGTTGCTATAAACACAATATTCTAAGCCACTCATTAATACAGTTCATTGCTAATGTCAGTTTTTCCTGAGACCTCTGTCATCCCTTGCCTGTGTAAAAATGACAACATCATCATCATGAGGACCTTTTGACAAACATTTAGCAAGTCATAAATTGCAAAGAAAACATAACTGGACCAAGTATGGATCCTTGAGGTACTCCATCTTTATAATCAAGCTGACATACACACAATTAGTTCTTTTTGCCAAGAATGATTTTGTTCAGACAGGATAGATTTTGTCTTACTGACAGAAGAATGTGATAGTCTACCGAATGGGACGCCCTTTTTAGTTCAAGGAACACAGAACCAACAAAAGCACAAGAATCTAGTAAACACTTTTCTAGAAAGACATGTATCTCTGTTTTAGTTCAGCAGGTTACATGAAAGCCAAAGTATTTACAATGCAGAGGAAAGTCCACTTCATGTAAATAGTCCATTAAATAGTTTGCTTTCAATTTTTAAGCATTTTTCACATAACTTATAGAATACTGATTGGTTAGTTATTCTTTATTCCTAGGTTCAAAGATTTGATTAATTTGGGCCTCTTTCAGTGATTTGGAACAACACAATTGATCTAGGTGCATAATGTGTTATTGGTTCGTCAGGGAGTCTTTTTGTATCTTAATGAAATTAGTATCTAAATCATGCCAATTCTTAATTAATCTATTATGGCGATCATTTCTGACTCAGACATTTCTTCCATTATAAAAATAGTTGAAGCTGTTTGCAGAGTAAGATGCACTTTCATGTAAATGAAAAAGACTTGAGATTTTTTCTACTGAATTTCAAAAAATGAACTAAATCCAGTTTTAAGTAGTATATTGTTGACTGATGAGTTATCTGCCTTGATCTCTCTTTTCATTAGATAATTTAACAATGTTTTTGATAAATGCTGTTTCGATTCAATTTTATTATGTAGCCCCAATTCACAACACATGTCATCTCAAGGCACTTTCCAAAGTCAAATTCAGTCAAATCATACAGACAGATTGGTCAAAAAGTTTCCTCTCTAAGGAAACCCAGCAGATTGCATCAAGTAATTGACAAGCAGCATTCACTCCTCATGAAAGAGCCACAGTGGACAGTCGTCTGCATCGTCGGTGACTTTGCAGCAATCCCTCATACTGACGATGCATGAGGCGACAGTGGAGAGGAAAACTCCCCTTTAACAGGGAGGATAACCTCCAGCAGAACCAGGCTCAGTGTGAACAGTCATCTGCCTCGACCGACTGGGGGTTAGAGAAGACAGAGCAGAGACACAGAAAGCACAGAAGCACACATTGACCCAGGAATCCTTTCTATGTTATGTGGTAATGGCAGATAATCTGCCTCCTGGATGGTGTCACAGCTAACAGAACACCAGACCTGGTGTACCTACTGTGAAGAGAAAAAAGACAAAGCCAGCGTCAAGTTAAAAGTTGAAATAACAACAAATAATGCAAATTGGAGAACAGTAGGAGAAGTCAGCAGAGTGAGAAAAATAGACCCTGATGTCCTCCAGCAGCCTAAGCGTTTCCTTTTTCAGATTTAATAATGATCATACAGACGTTTGTGTTAACCTCCTGCGATGTTTGAATTGCTTTGTTTCTTGTTGAAGTAAAAAAAATAATTTTTAAGTAATTGATTGATGCATCATCTTTATGAGTTTCTTACATTCATCATTGAGCCCAGAAGGTTAATTTTGTCTTGCAAATTGAGCCACAACGGAACACAACATTTTGGAATCCAAAGTAACACTTGTTGTTGTTTTGTCTTTAAAAAACTAGAACAAAACATTACTGTCGTCAGAGAGCTTAGTCAAAATATATGTTTTAATCATTCAGGAATTAAAAAAAAACAATTTACATGTCAAATAGACTTCAGCCAATTTGCCAGGCATTTGGATATAATTTACTCTCTCTGTTTGAAGCTGAATCTTTTCTTTTCACTTTCCTGCAGTTTTCCTGTTTTACTACTGATAATCAATGGGTGCAGATCGGAAACGTCTGGAAACTCCCTTCCATTGATGAGTGCAATAAAATGTGATGGATGGCTAAACAACACTACTCTGTCGCACATCTTCATCTCACCCTGAACCATCTTTAGCAACATGCAGTCTGTGGGTGGCCCTTTGGGTCCACTCACTGTTTAGGGGTTTAATATTTTAAAAAGCCAATTGTCTCAAAGCTAAAACTGTTAAATCCAAGTTGGAGCGTTATATGCTTTCAAGCACTTTTTATGTGAATTTATGCAGGGGAAACAAAACAGTGCAGTCACAAAAAGCTGTTTTATTCAGTAGATAAAACCAACCTTCTGCTTAATGTCATTGCTTTGATTTGCACTCGCTAACTTGAACTTGCACCAGACCGTCCGCATTAAAACAAAGATAAATTCTCTGAAAGGAGTTAGTTACTGTATATCAAAGCCAAAAAAAAAAAAAAGAAAATATCTATATAAGTGAGTAAGCTTATTTTGGATGCTGATTCAACTCTTGTCACCACAAAGCAGATTTTAACCGCCTCACGCTGGAGAGTGTTACGTCACCCGGAAGCCCCTTTAATCCACCCGGGCCGACCCAGCTGTGGGGCCAAGATAAGCGGCGACTAACTGGATACGCGTTCAGAAATTACAGCAGCCGTGCAGATCACCGCATTTACCATCTCCCGACGCGATCGCATATGGCAGAAAGCGTTGTATGGACGCGTCGATTTCGACTGAATTCACAGCAACACAGTAGCACCTTTAAACGCCGGTGCATGCCTTTATGGCAGAATAAATACTGTATGTGGCGTACCACAGCCTGACAGCAAGCACAGGCTGGTGGATCATTATATAAGGTGGCTCGTGTGGCGCTGTATAGAGGTTTGAAACACGGCTTGGCCTGTGGCAACACTCCCTGATAGTTCAGAAAAGCAAACAAAATCTCGAGCATGCACAACCTGTCGACAGAAAGGCTCCTCAGGTTTCTCATCGCTCAGCATTATTTGCTGTGAATCCTCAAAGGCCTATTACGTCACGTTGTTGTTTTCCTCCAGCCGAGCTGCGGCTGGCAAACACTCGTAGGAAACAACGCGGTCAGCTAATGGCAAGACAAATATGACTCTATAACTGCGCCACTTGGGGAAACGCTGACCCCGCTTACATAACCCCAGAGCCAATGAGTGATGCTCTGTTTTTCCGGCTCCTGGATCTGGTCCGCGGCAGCAGCAGCAGCAGCAGCAGCGAGCCGCACAGACTCAACGGGGATTACACGTGTCATGTTTATGTTTCCCATTTTGCTCCCGCCTGAAAGAACTCACTGTGGCTTTTCCATGGAAAACAGATTTATGGGTGCTCGCTGCTTCAGTTACATAACTGAGTTCTCGCACCGAGGGACAATAAAGGTTATTTCTATTCTACTCCGAAGGTTTTTCGCTTGGAGTTAAGGATTGTAGTGATGTACACCTCAAAGCACTTTTTAAGACAAACAGATGTAATTTGACTGCAGAAAAATATTATCAGACTAATCTAATCATAGACACATGCAGCTTGATGTACCCATATTCTAACTGGATCCTAATTATAATTAGGTGCAGTTTATCAGGCATGTTGGTAAATGTTTTCTGTCTGATGGATCAACTGCATCAGGTCGTTACTTTTGTAGCAATCTCACATGAGCAAGCTTTTCTAAAAAAAGGAATTCCTGTTCCAGATACTGCAAATCCCGAGAAATAGTAAAAGTTACAGTCAAAACTGCTTTAGCTACCTTGTAATCAGTTTAATAAGTTGGTTCGTTTAGCTGTAGCAGAGCCACGCTGATTCTGTACGCACTTTGTCCAAAGAGGGATCTTTAAGAAGACCTGAGAACGCTTGTAGCTGGATTTGTGTGCAAAGCTGCAGAACTGGGGGAGGAAAATTAGAAACCCAGTCCCAGAGTTTGCTGATTCTTGTGAATTATTTCACAATGGGCCGATGACATTTTTTTTTTACCCACCACGACTAAAGTCATCGTAAAGTAAGAGTCAGTCATAAATGTTCTTAATAAAGCTCAGATTTGTTTTCCTCCACCAAAATGTGAATTTCCCCCCTGATGTTTGACAGAACTGTCCCCAGTTAACCTGCTGAAAGTATAAAAAGCTCTTGATATTAAGCTAATATAACCAGATCAGCGTTCTTAAGAGCGAGGGACGTTTGATACAGTGAATCCTGAGATTCTTCTAAATAAGTCTAATTTCCAACTACAAGGCTTGATAAAGTCTAAAAACAAAGGGAAATAAGCCAAAGTTGATATCACTACATCAACTTTTGCAGACTGCATGTTAAGCGTACCACAAAGTCCACTGATCTCTGCTCGCATGTTATTGACCCACCTGACTAACTGCATGCAAGCAAAATTTATTCTTAATTCTAAAAAGTTATGTTCATGAATTACTAATTAGTGAGAACATTAAGAGGTAAAACATCAGTGGGAAATATTGCAGGTTTATTGGTTTAACATTTGTGTATAATATTTGATTCTCAACAAATATCCAAGGCTAAGCTAAAGAAATGTGTCTATCACATTTATTCTGAACTGCTTTTATCTACTAAGACTATGTCCGCCTGGAAAGACTGATTACATCTGTATGCTGTGATTCCATCACGTCCGTTTAACCGTCCAACTGAACGGCAACGCAGTTCAACCAGTTCACAGCCTCTGATACCCTTTAAAAACAAGCTTGGGTGCTCTTTTCTTGTCACATTTTCATTTTTATAAATGAATTCAAAAGCCATAAGTGAAGGAGCGATGCTAAGCAGAGAAGTTAGAAGAGGCTGTGATCCTCCAGGCCAACACAAGACGTTGTTTGAACACGCTTCGATTTGAAATAGTTTGCCAACATTTAGAAAAAGCTAAATGACTTTTAAGTTTTATTAAACTTCTAAATCATTTAATAAAGTTTACCTCTTGTGCACTTTTGTGCTTTGTAATTGTTTTGTATTATTGCTTGTTCGGTACCCCCTGTAGTTGTAGTTTTAAAAGATTACATTTGTGGAAAGTCAAGCCCTGGACTGAGCCTTTCTATTTAGCCGCTGGCATGAAGGCCTGTAGGCAGGACAGGACAATGATGGCTTACTTATTCAGTAACATTGTTTCTAGGTTTCAATCCCTGCTCAAAGTATGTAAAAAGATACAGAATTAGAGGAAAATCATATTTCTAGTCTATTTTTTAAACTTTTCGTTATGCAGAAAAGCTCTCAGTAGCATGTTGTGTAGAAGTCAAGGCCGTTCTGCATAAACCAGAGTTGTTACTCATCCTTACAAAAACTGAAGAAGACACCAGCCCACCAACAGAAACTGGCCTGCTTACACAGATAATCAAAGGCTCTAGCCCAGTGGAGATCATATCTGACCAATCAGGCTGGCTCTGACCCGGGGGCCCTGATGCTCACCGTATAAGTCAGTTAATATTCAGTTAAACAGTGTGTTTAGGGAGCTTGCTCCTTTTCCTTTTTTATTTGAAAGAATCCTCCTACTGTTCATTACTGTAAAATTATTTTAATTCACGAATATTACTAGAATAATTCTATACCCCTGTCAAACATCTCATGTTATCTAAAGCGTTTCAATTAAACAACAGATCACCAGTGTTATATCCCAGCTATACTATTAGTGCATAAATGCAGAGAACTCATGTAAAATTTAAAAGGTTTTGATGTGTCAGCTAATTTTGATTATGAACCTAAACATGTATAACTTTTAGTGGTCCTTTATTCAGAAACAAATCGACTGCTAACTGTCAGGGATTGGGGAAAATGAAGTAGTGTTGAGTGAAACGGCGTGTTAAGACAAGGCATGAAAATAGTAATTATAATGAGGACATTTATTTGTGCCCTCAGTGACAGGCGTGACCGTCCAGTTCAGAGGTGGTGCTGATGCAGCCCTCGTTCTGCTGCTTTTCAGCTGGGATGGAAGAATAATGAAGCTGTGGGCATTTCTGTGGAAATCTCCATTGAAAAATACTTCGATTGTTACAAACTCCAGATTCATTCGATCAAAATCCAGTGCTGCGAGCCGCGCGGGCCCACAGAGGGATTGCTGGAAACCGGTGGGCTACATGCAGTTTCACCAAACACACAGTCAGCAGCGGGCATTTCACCGTGGACTCTGCTTCAGATTTAAAGACGCCTTGATCGCACATCCCTACTGTTAACAGGTGCTGAAACTGGACCTCGATCTTCACGTGTCACGTTTGGTTGCACGTTGGTTTATAGGAAAATCAAAAGAGCTTGTGAAACAGAAGTGAGTTGTTTATGTGGCAAGTGCGGATTTACTGGTATGTTTTGGGTCGTCGTCACATTGCAGGACGCAGCTCCTCTCTAAGATTGTTTCACAGATGGGCTCACATCTTCCTCACACACCGTCCGATACGCTAGAATTCAAGGTGGGTTCTGTGATTGTTCGTATACAGGGGCTCTCCTGCAGCGAAGCATCCTAAAACATGACTCCTCCACCTCTTTGCTTTACAGCTGCTAGGGGTTTGTATTCCTGGAACGCTGTCTTCTCTTCTGGTTTGGAAATGAAATGATTTAAGGCTCATCACTCCAACGAAAAGTATCCCAGAAGCCCCGGTCTTTGTCTATTTATTCCTCTGGCAAACAGTAGTGTGGCTTACATTATTTTCTTAAAGAGTAAAGGTTTCCTGTTTGCACACCTTTTATGAAGCGTAATCCTCTGATTGTAGAGGTCTACTCTTTCACATGAACAACTGAAGGAATCTGATAGGGAGTTCCAGAAGGGCCGGATTATCCATAAGGGCCAGTGGGCCAGTGCCCAGGGGCACCAACCATGGGGGGGGGGGCACCACATTTATTTTATTTTATTTATTTTATTTTTCATAAATTGTTATATTATTTACTTGAAATTGTTGAAAGACCATGCATTATTCGTTTTGTGAACACTGATGTCACAATAATAATAAATGATAAATAAATCAAGATTTTTTTTTAAATGAGATATTTGAATATTGCTCACTGCTCATATGCCTACATGTAGTTGTGTAAGTTAGTAAATATTAAATTACATTACAGAAATCCCCTTGATTATGTCTGATGTTTTAGACCGGAGGACAGCACGGGTAAGGGGGGGGGGGGGGCTTTGAGGTGTAGTACCCAGGGGCACTACATTGTCTTAATACGGCCCTGGGTCCAGTGATGAAGGCTTAGGGTTTTTTATGCTTCTTTAAGCATTTTGCTGTCTCCCATCAACTTGCTTGGAAAACCACACCAAAGCGTATTTGCTGTATTTCTAAACGTAGACCACTTTTAGAGGAGTAAAGTGACTGATTTTGAATTATTTTAAGACCTCTTCAAATATTTTACCCGGATTTTAAAGGGGCCTTGCCACATTTTTTTGACCATAAAAAACACACAAAAAAATCAATATATTCATCTTCAAATAAAAGATGGTGTTCATTTTGTTCCTTTTTGAGCCTGAAAAGAACTATAGACTGGGCATGATCAGCAGACATAAACATTGTCGGTGCTATCTGACAGCCAGCAGTTCGGCAGAGATCTCAGGAAGCAAAATGGCGACAACTGATGCGGCTACGGTAACAGCCAGCAGACCGTCCTGCAATGCCTTGCAGTAAAGTGATGGCTGGTTAGGGTTAGGGTTACTTCACCTTCCTTTTCCACTAGCCGTTGCAACTGGAATGAGCTACTGGTGCGGAAATTTGTCAGATCATAATACGTGACTAGGCCCCTATAAGCTGCTACACTTTTCTTTCTTGTAGGCCTGAGACAGGAAGCTCACTCAGTTTCTTTTAAACAGCAAACCAGACTAAATGCTTGAGGGTTACCTGGTTGGATACACCTGTTTAGGGTTTGAGTTATTTCAAATTGGAATAAATGTGGGGGTGTAGTAATTTATTCCTCACCAGATATTACATTTTTAACACAGTATTGCAAAAACGTTTAAAGGTTCTTCGATTGATCAGTTATCTAAATCCCTTGCAATTGTTCAAATTGATATTAAGTATCCATTGGTACTAATATGTTATAAAAACACACATGCTTCCTTCGGGTGATTGTAGAATTGTATATTATGGAAACGTGTAAATGTACATCCGCTGAATCAGTTATTGTTTTGTTTTTTATTTGAATTTATTTATTCCAGACACACAAGTATACAATAAATGACAATATATTCCTCCCCCCTCCCCTTATATTTTAATCATGTAAAGCACTTTGCATTGTCTCTGTACTGAAAATGTGCTATATAAATAAATGTGCCTTGCCTTCCTTGTAACATAAATAATAATAATAATAATAAAAAAACAGTCTGAAAAAGGGTTATTGGCAGAAGCAACAAGCTTATAATTCCTACTATAATGCCCATTGTAATTTGCTCACAATGATCTTTCACGTCACAGATCATGTTTTGAAATCTTCAGTTGATGTTGACATCTGGATAACGGTGATGTTGACGCGTAAGGGAAGCAAAGAAAAGTGACCCAGTAGAGGAAAAAGTGCTAAATGTTGTCGGACTCCTCCAGGTGCAGCTGACGCCCTCCATCTCCACCCTGTGTGTGGGTTTCGACCCCAGGTGCGTTTGTTTACCTGCCTGCTCGGTCCCAGGCGGGAAAGCTTGTGCGCTGGGGGGACCTCTGCTCCGCCAGCTCCACAAGGACGGGCCGTACCACCGCACGGATGAAGAGGAGGGGGAGTCAGCCACCGAAGGCTGGCTTTTTCTGCCCATGTTAGCTAAGCAAATTGGTATGGTCCCCCATGTACGCTGCAACATCCATTAGATATAATTTAAAAAAAATTCTGGGTAAAAAAACAGACTTTAACCGGTTTAAATTGTAAACTGTGTGGCAGATAAGTTTTTTTTCCCTCCCCCTCTCTGCAAACTGCGAGGCTCCATCTTGCCTTTTGATTGACCGCTACATATATTTATTATTTTTTTTTCCCTCTGGGTGCTGAGTTTTCTTTTTTCCCCCCTGCTGGAAAGAAATACAGCAACAGTGGAAGACCGGGAGGAAAACAGGCACGGCGGAAAATCAAAAGAGCTGGAGGAGAAAAGTACAAACGAGAGGAGAGCTTCGCAGGGAGAACCTGGGGGACAGGTTGGGAGAAAATAAAAAAGCAGCAAGAAGAAACTGAGCAAGTGGGGAACGAGACTTGCCGTAGATCTTCCGGACTCTTGTTCGTTTTTATCGACCGCTAGCTTCAAATTAAACGGTAGGTGTCTCGCGTGCATGATATATTTTTAATTTTTTTAATTTTTTTTTTGTATGTGCCCCAAATGTAATTTCTGTTTTAATTGTTTAAGATGCAAACGTTGCATTGTCATTTAGATATGCATTTAAACAAATACCTTACAAAACAAACCGAATCTGCTTGCAGGGAAAAAAAATGTTTTTTTATTATTATTATTAACGCGAGAGCTTGTGGCAGAGCGTGTTATTGATGTGCACATGTGGCACAGCCAGCGGGGCTCTTTGTTGCGCTCTCTCCTCCAGTAAAAGTGACCGCGGCATGGCAGGATATAGGCCGGTATTGACATTTTCTTGCCGCACGAACTTGTGACATACATATAGAGCACACCCCCTCCTCCATTTCTTTATTGCCTTTCCGCTGCATCCATGCTTTCCTTTGTGCTTTGAAACAGTTCACTCCGCCGGGGTTGCAGCGCAGGCTGCTTCACGGTCCACTGCTTTTTTATTTACGCTCTCGGTAAAAACGACCGTGTTTTCTTCCCCACTCCCAAAAGAGGGGCGCTGGGTGGGAGCCGCCACATTGCCAAGTATGTGTCAATGTCAAATGGAGGTGTGTCCCCCAGTGTTTCCCCTTACTGGCCCCCGTGTTGTTGGCTTATAAGCGCGCGAGACACGGCTGACTTGAGATGCCATTAAAAGGTGGGTTCCGCGACAATCTTTTAGATGGAGTCGACTACGGGGCGCGTGAATAGGGGGAGCCGCGTGTTTTGATTGGTGTCGTCGTGCCTACCAAGGACACATTATTACACGCACATTATTACACACACAGAGAAACGCAGGCAGACGGGGAAGATCGCGCGCAGCTTCTGTGAGTCATGCCGCATTTGGAGGCTCGCGCATCATGAGTGAAGTCCCTGCTTACGGCGTGCACGCGCACACTCAGACGGCCTCTCCATAAGTAGGAATGCTTTTGATTGAAATTCTTCTGAGATGTGGAGAAATGTAGGCTCGCGAGGACACCGGAAACGCACCTGTGCCCGCAGCCGGCCAGCACGCGCCAGGACAGAAATGATGGATGAGTAGCTGCACAAGCACAGCCACACATAGGAGGAATGGCTCCTGGTGTGTGTTTCTTTTTTTCTTTTGTTTGTTTGGGTTATTTTCTTCCCGGGGTGTGGTACTCAGCACTTAAACATCGCCACCTTTTGTTTTTTCGTTCATAACGAATGACGGCAAGGGAAAGTTACCAAAGATACAAGCGGAGTGATTTAAAGGGCTAGTTCACAGATTTTAAGTGAGTCTTAAGATGAATCCTGTTTCACCTCTTGGCCCCACATCTAATCCAAATCTCATTTCACACCCGTTCCTTTCTCGCCCCAACCCTACGTTTTGCCACTCATGCTGGGAAGTCGGAGAAACCCAGTTGATAGCTGATCAACTTCTGACACGGTCTGACCTGCTCTTGCAAATGCACTCCCAAATGTCATTTTCAAAAAGCTTTTAGTTTGACATGTTGCAATCAGGCATGGAAACCAGCACCTGCCACGGGCCAAATGTCGCTGAAAGTACAGAGCGGCGGGTAAGTTTGATCAACCCACCAGCTGATGTGGTAGGTTTGCAGTTTGAAAAGATTAATCAATTTCCACTGCTGACAACTTCAACGGATGGGCGTCTGTGTCTCAGGGGAACGACTAGTGCTTTGATTCGAGCTCCTTCCTGATGTTGATGTGCCATTGGGCAAGGCACTTAACCCAAAGGTTCCCACTGATTGGTGTGTTTGTGTTTTAAAGTGTGGATGTTCGCAGTGCGGCTGAAGGAGAAAGTGTAAAAATACTTTGAGTGGTTTGTATGACTAGAAAGGTCCTATAAGTTCAGTCCATTTACTTTCTGGGGCACCACCGTGTCTGAGTTGACACTATAGACTGCTGCAAATGGCGTGCTTAGTAGAAGAGAATTGATGGAAGAGAGCAGTGATGTGAGCCACGGGATGAGCCCTGCAGTAAATGGTTGCAGGTGTATTTTTCAATAACTGTAAGGATATATGGTTAAAAAGCAGCAGGATCAATAAATTATCAATTTCTAGTGCAGAATTTACCCAAGTTACTTACTTTTTAAAATTACCCTGAAGGTATTGTTTCTGTATGGTGATCATCTGGGTCACATGATATAAGAGTGGCTTTAAGGACCTACAAGATGACAAGAGTAGTTGTCATCAATATGGTTTTCAGGGTGGTTTGTTAACTTTAATGAATACTTTGCTGCTTGAGCACTAAAACTAAGTGACGGGAACATAAGCAGATAAGATAGCCTTAAACTGTGACAGCTATTGCCACAGAATATTTAGGCATTGTGATGCAGACCAGAATGTTGTGTGTGTGTGTGTGTATGTATGTATGTATGTATATACATACACACATATGTGTGTATATATATATATACATACTGTATATATATATATATATATATATATATATATATATATATATATATATATATATATATATATATATATATATATATACATACTGTATATATATATATATATATATATATATATATACATACTGTATATATATACATATTGTGTATATATATATATATATATATATATATATATATATGTATATATATATATATATATATATATATATATACATACATACTGTATATATATATATATATACATACATACTGTATATATATATATATATATATATATATACATACTGTATATAGATAGATAGATATATAGATAGATATATAGATCTAGCATATCATACATTTTTTAGTTGCTTTTAGAATTTTTATTTTTTTTCTATTGAGTGCTTTTTTATTGAATACTGCCTCTTATTCAATTAAGAAGTTGTGGGAGCTACGTCTGGGCTTTGTAATCAAGTACTTTTTGGTCATCTTAACAAAACATCTTAAAGCGATGTTTCTCCCTCAGCAACAGCGTCCAATCCGAAGATTGTTGTAGCCAGCGCGATGTGGTGGTGTTTAATAGGGAGAGTTTACAGATCATAAAAAGGTCAGATGTGTATGATTGGCTGATTACCAGCCGGAGCTGGTCAGGCTAAAAATCGACCGACACCATTCTCATTTATACTTCAGAGCTTGATTCAACTGAAAAATACTGAGGCAGCCAATGCCTTTTGCCATCCTCAGTTCTATACAGTGGCCGCACTTGTATAGTCATGCTGCATGGAGCACACATAGATGCATCCATAGTGCCCTGATTTCTGGTTTGCTGTATACATAGCCTAATGAAAGTTAGAACATAGTTCTACAGCTGACAGCAACCAAGACCAATTCTGTAACGATATTTGGGGAGAAGCAGGAATCCTTCTCATCGCATCTCCTGTAAGTTTATGTAATAAGCAACATTTAAATCGCTCCCATCCACTGGCACTGCTTCACAAAGCCACAGCTCTTAATGAGCTGAGATGAATTATAATGAATTGAAACCACTACTGTGGAATCTGGAATGTATAACTTGTATCTCAAATCACCATGGCTCCTTGCAGCACTGTTGCGGGTATGAGAAAAGCAATATGTGAAGCTCTTTAAAAGCAATCTTAATTAAAAATGTTTTGACATTTCTAGAAGTGACCATTAATGCTTCATAAGATGGATGGCTTGAGGAAATTCTGTGTATGAATTTGTATTTCAGTCAAAATGCAAAAATGTGTGTTCTCTGTACGGTTACGGTAATGGATTCCCTGCACGTTTAAATGGCATACCAGAAGCAACATGCGGGACAGTCCTGTGAACAGTAAAGCTGACCAAACACCCTCTGTACGACCGAGGATGATGCGATGAATGCTTCACTTTCGATGAGCTGGACTGAAGATGAAACACGCTGCTGAGTTCTTACTTTTCTCTTGAGTTGTGTCATGCACATCTGTCAGAGCCAGAAATAAACTCCTGAGCTGAAACACTTGCCCTTTGTCCTGATCCTGCATCTCTGAGTGTTAGCGGTCCGGGCCAACGGGTAATCCAAGAAGATAAAACTTGTTGACATCACTGCCTGGAACTGTTTGGCAAGATGGCCCACATTTAAGCATCCACTAAGAAACCAGAGAATTAGGCAAAAGAAGAATTTTTTTTTTTAGGATGCTACAGATAGCGATGTTTGTTTACCCAATCAACCATGTTCTATTGCCTCGGCTCTATTGAACTCAGAGGCTGCTATTGAACAAACCTGACCTCATTATTGACTCTTGGGACATCACTGGACTTTCCCAGTGTTCATTTTATACTCTGGGAGAGTGAACTGAAAAAACACATTCATTTACTCAGGTAGTGCAGAAAACGTACCCAGGCATCTTCATATTGTCACCTTGTCTGTTGACTCTACCAATATTAACATTTACTCCCACAGTGTTTGCCAATCCATCAGGTATGTCTACTGCGAGGCTCAATCTGTTAGATGAGTAATGGCCGTACAAAAGCATAAAGCTGACCGATCTGACCACGACTACTAGAGTACCTAAATTATTCTACAGGATCTGCCCCTAGGGATGGGTACCTTTCACATTTGGCCCAATAATGTAAATGTCAGTTTAATAATATCTTGTCTTTCAATTTAACACATTTATTTCTCAATATATAAACTTGTTTGGATCTACATGTGAACCTTATGAAACACTTTATGAATTACAATACATTGCCTGAATCCACTAAATCAACAGTTATCATAGGCACACAGAAGGAATGAGATTGAAGCTGAATCAAATTCAGGTAATAATTTAATAACAGTTTCAGAGAAAAAAAGACTATAAAAAACATATTTTATCCCACTTTGTAATACAGGGTGTGATACATTTGCAATGTGGAAACGGAGAGGCTCTCCTCCCTGCTCTCTTTGCTCTGATTGCAGGCAGGTTTCAGGATGAGGCTGCAGCTGTCAGAAGAGGCTCACGGCAGCACTCGCTGCTTCCTTGGTAGGGCTGGGCCCTTATCATTTCTTATCATTATAAGAATTTGGGTTTATTTTGACAATAAATTCCAATTAGTAATGTATGAAAACCCAAAAACTACCAGTATTGTCAGGGTTGTTATTTTAGCTATTTTCTCCACTGTTTGTTTCTTCAGAGCATCAATAAATGTCAATAAATAAATGAAAAAAATGCTGTTACTGTCTGCAGTTTAGTGATAAAATCAGATTTCTGACGAAACATATTTCTGTTTTAATATGTTGCATCGGTAAATGTGTTTTTTAAGGACAGTATTTGTATTTATGGAACTATAACTGATGTGAAATCACAGCCACAAAGTTACCTAAAAAGACTACAAGAAGCTGGTAATGGTCTTTTATCATCACTTTCATCGTTATCTCGATAGTACCACAGTATGTCGTGATCAAATTTAATGTCAATATTGCCCACCCCATTCCTTGGCATTTGTGCTTTCACTGGAAGTCACCAGTAAACCAGAAGAAAGTTGCTAGATTTTTTGCTAGTCACTGTTTTGATAAAATGTCGCTGGATGCATCTGAAAAGTCATTAAATATAGTGAGAAGATCACTTCGTTTAGAAGTATTCCTGCCTTTGGCCTTTTACTCCGCATCACAAATATTGCAGTGAGTGTAATTTCATCACTTCTTGAACAGTGGAGCCATACTTTTTAGTGCTTTCTATCAGCCATGCTTGCTTTGTTGACTGGACCAGTTGCTACTGATGTCATTTGCTCTTGTGCGTGCGATGCTATGTTCATGTCCGACATGGAAGATCATCCATTCTTACACTACAATAGCCCCTTAAGCCCAGAGGAAATTACATATCTGAAATAAATCAAGTACAGCTCCAAATTAGGGCTGGGCGATATATCGATTTTATTGATTAATTCGAATTTGCAATTTATGAAGTTTTAATTTTTGGAAAACCGTGATTTTTATTATTTTTTTGCCAATGCAAAAAAACTATATATATCAGTCCTGGCAGGGGAATTTTTTTTGATAAAACCTGCAATGTTGCATATATGTTTTGGAAAATATATTGTGGAAATACTCTTAAGAGGAAGCTTTTTTTATCGATGGTTTCCGCTACATGTATTTCACCATGGCTCACCACCACACCAAAATAAAAGCCCTCACATCTTCCGAATCAATTCACAAACATGTTAAAACAATGTAAATCATATGATATAGCATACCTACTATATATGTGCACTTATTCTAATAATAATCAGAGTTTAAAATGAATTTAAGTATCGTGAAATGTTAAAATTTACTTTTGAAAAACCAACTCCTCCGGTTCCTGTCTGCCTCGCTGCAAAGCTGCTAGTGAATGAAGCTGCTGCTGGCTACTGGGCTGCTCTGCTCTCGGTAGAGAAGGAAAACTAGCGACGACACTCTAGTGTTTCCTACTGAGCCACTCGTATTTGGGAACTTCTCAGACCCCTTTTGTATTTTTGGCGATTTAGCAGCTTCAATTGAAAGCAGCAGTCTGTCTACCATTACTGTCTCACGACAACTGCTAGAGCTGTGTGGCTTTTCCCTGTTCTCTCAGCGCTGTATCACAGGCAGCTGCTGTGTGAGTTTTGTGAAAGGCAAGTTATTGCACAATTAATCACAATAGGGACACTCATCTTTTTCAAGCAGAACCTTTTATTTATTTTGCCTTATTCTAAGGTTTGCACTTCAATAGGGAACTACATTTTCGTTTAATTTTTATGTCAAATAAAAACAAAGTTTATTTGAATGATTTCCTTTTTTTTTAAGTAAAAAACAAATTGAAATAGTAAGTTGGATTTATAGTGGAAAAAAAATCACATATTTTCTTTTTAGGCCATATCACCCAGCTCTACTCTAAAGTGTCAACGTAAATTTTTGTATTTATGTGACACTAAGGCATTAAAGCATGGGTTAAGCATGTCTGCACAGTAAAGCATTTTTCTTAGAGAGTCAGCAATGTTTGATAGACAGTTAAATGGCAGTTTGTGTGTATAAAATGCTGTAAAACCAAAAGTGTTTGTGAAAAAACTGGGGAACAAAATAGGGAACATCAAAAGCCTCCTAATGGGGCTTCCAGACCAAACGCCTTTTGAGCGTCAAGGGCATCGGTTTTACATGCGAAGTCTATGGTGGATGTGCCTCAGGGGGCATAGAGAGATCCTGCAGCGCGTCCTGCAATATGCGTTTTAAAGCTTTCAGCGTGTTTCGTGCTGCAGATTTGGTTTGCCACACGTTAAGCGCCTCTATGGCGGCCGACGCTAAAGTTGGGAACTCTGAACCTTTGCAGCAGGGCGTCAACCAATCAGAGAGACTCTGACTCCGCTTTGTGACATAGCGGGCGATTTTCTGACAGGAAACATATTTTTTGCTTCAGATAACTGATAGATTTTAACATCGATATGGCCACTGACCTTACACAGATGGACAGATACTCAGCTGAAATGGGGCGCATGTAGTTGGTGTCCTGACCCATGCTGGTCCGCAGGTGGTCAAACTGGGCCGGGTGAGACATGAATAGCGCTGAAAGCGACTCTTGCCAGCGCGCAACTCAAAATGCCTCTGAATTATCTGTTGAATTCAGACATGACATAGATTATATTAGATTTTTCAGTAAATAAAGCCAAACTGCTTTCTTGATTTCATCCGCAATTTTCCAAAGAGTCCGGCAGAGGAAAAAAACAGGGTAGCTTTTCCCGACGGGAGCCACTTTGCCTGATGCGCCGTCAGAGCGTCGAGGCTCTAGACAGCACGTTGGACCTTTATGTGCATAAGTGCTGAAGTTGAGGTGTTGGACGTCTTTTTGACTCTCAAAAGTCTGGACGCAGCATTAGAGGTATTTAGGAAAGAAAACGTAACGCTTTCTGGCCTACTTTTAAAGCCCGATAAAATAGGTGTGGCTTTGCTGGGACTAAGATCGGGCCCAACGGGGCTTAAAAGGTTAATGTCACAACGATGTGTTTAGGTACCAAAACATGGCACTGTTTGATTTTACGTGAATCGATACTCAGCAGTACCGACAGGATTTGGTACCCATCCTTACCTACCACCAAGATTAAGAAAAGTTTAAAAATGAATGATCAAGTCTCAAATGAATCTTAACAGTTGTGTGTATGATTTTAGGACATATTTTAGTGATTAGCAGGGTTAGCACATCTGGTATTTCCAGCTGTTAACATCTGTATACTGGGTAACCTGCGGTGATGATTCTTTATCTAGTCTGTATTTTGGAAGCTGAGAGGAATAAAACTGCAACTGTGGTGTAATCTGTTCAGCCTTCCTGTTATCTGCTGGAGTCTCTCTCTCAGCTGACGTGCCCCTGGAAACAAAAGTATCTTCTCTAAAAGCTTCCTACGTCTTTTGTCATCTTTTTGCATTTTTAAACACTGAAAACAATGACCATTGACTCTTCTTCCTTCAGTAACATCTTCCACTCTGAGGAGAATTGTATGTGGGGCAACCTGGTAGCACTTAGGTAAGGTGTGTTCAGCTCAGTGACTATCCTACGATTCCGACCTTAATCGTGCGTCGCTAAACATTCATTTATGTTGACGATATTATGCTTAGCCTACTACAAGTTTTAGACATCAGTGTCACTGAAAAACTGACCAAATAACAGTGGAGCTCTTTCATCTGCAATATAAAGCCACATGGGTATATTGCGTTTAGAAAACATCAGAGTATTTGAGCACTGTTGAAAGGTGGATAAATGTGTATCTAAACTGGAGTGAGCCAGTAAATAGCTATAATTGGTTCCGTGCTGCTTCAGAGGTGGATTAAGTCCTAGAATATCAGCAGAGTAAATGTTGCTGTCATCTCTTGTCTGCTCAGAAATAGTTGTTGCCCTTCTGTCGAGGTGATGACGACACCAAGACCATTTCTGCCGGAGTGCTCGGCATGCCAGCTGTTGCATATGCGCCCCTGTTGTTATCCTTTTCTGTTTCGTTGGCATCCCAAGCTCTGATTGGATAAAAAGGCACAAGTGGTATGTGCTACAGTGCATGATTGTGTCCCAGTGGTGAGGCTGCAAGAGTAATTGTCTCTTCAGAGTCTTGAATGTTGTTCAGAGAAGGGTAGATTGTCTGTCTGCGCAGTAAAGATGTCATTTCCTACACCGTTTTCTATTCCTGCTCAGAACTGCAATGACAGGATTAAAATCTGTATAATATTCTGTAAATATACTCATCTCAATAAAGAGAGCTTATTTTCCTGCATTGTTTTCCACTATTTGTTGCCTTGCCAGCCATCTGTGTTTTTCAGAACCTGTTTTTCTATAACGGAAATGCCTTATCTGTTTAAAAGGTGGAGTTTTTTTTCTGTTTCTGTATTAATTTCCAACAAATAGTTGAAATCCTGTGTAAGAGTAATGTAAGCTGTTATTAAGTCCTATTTCTCCATCTGGGTTTTATATTTCTTTCACAGTTAAATAAGTATAGCTGAACCGCTGCTGTTATGGCATGGTCTAACTGTGTTTCTAATGCAGCAAAGAAATTACTGTCGTAAAAGCTGCAAAAGATGTAGACGCATTCTGTCTCTTCATTTTCTGTGGTTTAAATGAGTTTTTTTTACGTGCTAAGGCCGCTTTCTTTCACATAGCAGGCAGCACTTTTGTTTTCCTGTGATAACACAGTGATTAGGGCTGTAAAGTATATTGCAAATCTGTTTTAATCACTGCAAGCAAAATGCAAATCGTGAAGAACTGCCTTGAGATGCTGATTTTAAGTACCATTTAGGCTCTTTGTTCTTAATGTCACTAGATCTATCATAGATACAATTTCCCTGCTATAATGTTACTGTAATAAATCCTCGTAGTTGAGTTAGAAACAATGAATTTAACTGTGTTCCCAGTAGCTGGATCGACTTCTCATTATCTGGGGTCTCTGTTTAAAGTAAACAGTACACTTCCTTATTATTAGCTCGTTTATTGCAGGTCAAATCATTATATTGCAGCACTAGACAATTATATCATGTATGGCATGTTCTCCTTTCATTGCGCAGTTCTACCCATAATCTGTCTCAACTGCTATTGTAGATGATAATGTCTTTTATCATTGATTTATCTATATTTTCAGTCACTAAAGAAATACTCTAATGTCTAGACTCACTTGCTCAGCTGAATACACACACGTCTGAGCTCAGGATGTAGGTAGGCCATCTAGCACTGTTTTGAAACTGAGGCAACAAGAGGTGTACTGTTACATCCAGCTTATGAAATGTAACAGAAACAATACATGTTTAGGTTAAGGAGAACGGGCAGACATGATATTTAGCAATATTTTGTTTAAAACTAAGACACTATCTTGTTTTTTTTCCTGAATAAAGAAAAAAATACCTTTGTATTCAAGGCTTTATTGAATACAATCTAGTCAGCGTGGACAATTTGTCACCATATATTGTTGTTATATATACATATATATTTTTTTTTTATCTGGGATGGCTGTAATTCCAATAAAGTATAGCAAACATATTTTTTATGTTTTAACAAGTAGTAGGATCTACAAATCTCAAAGTTTGTTTTAAAGAATCTCTCTTTAGAGTATAATTATACAGAGAACTCTGTTTCCTGGGTCTTGGTGAAGGTGGACTCTTTTTCTGCTCCTCTCCTCCCCAAACCTCTCCTGCCTGTGCTTTTCTTTCTGTACGCCGCTTTGTAACTCTTTCAGAGCGTTTTCTGCTAATGATCCGAATTGGAAACCATGGCTCTGGTCAACTAGTTGCTCAACACAATTGATCAGATTTTCTCAACGAGAAGCCCAGCGGTCCTGAGGGGATACATGCAGCTGGATACACTCTGGACTCCCGCGGGAAGTGGAAAATTGTATGTCTGTCCATTTTGTCCACCGAGGACATGGAAGATTTTTACATAATTGGATTTATGATAACAGGATTTCTGCTTACTGGAGCTAGTGGGTACCTGGTTTATTGGCAAATTCGGAAGATCTCGGTGGCAGCCATAGTAAGGCTGACAGGAATGTGTGACGAATTAAACTGAGCTTTGTGTGCAAAACGGGAGTGCCGCACGGTTCTATCTTGGGCCCTTTACTTTTTTCTTTGTATATGATGCCACTTGGGTCAATATTTAGAAGATTTAGAAGATGATCTACAAATTTGTTGGCCTTTAAATTCAGGAAATTAGTTAATTCTGCTTGAATGTCTTACAGAAGTGAAGAACTAGATGTCACACAATTGTCTAATTGTAAATGACTCGAAAACTGAAATAGTTGTGTTTGGAAATCCATTTGATGTCACTGACTTGGACAAGTTGAGTAGCTAATTTCACAAGTCTGCTAGAAATCTTGGTGTTTTTTCGGACATTTCTTTTAAAATTGAGAAGCAATTAAACTCAATTATTAAATCTAGCTTTTTCCAGTTGCATTTGTTAGTAAAGTGAAACCTTATCTACCCCATGCTGCTCTAGAGCATGCCATATGCCTTCATTGCATGTTGTTTGGATTATTGTAACTGTGAAGACTTCTGCTTTGGCTAAAGAGTCTTTACCAAGTAGAGGTATTTATATGAAGCTTTCCAGTGCTTGAGGGCAACTCAAGAACTATTTCTTTTTTAAACTTCAAAGTAAGGGTAATAAACATAGATACAGGCTATCAAAGTTAAAGAAGTCACCTTTATATGTGGAGCTCATACTAATAGTATAGACCTTATGAAACAGTTATTCGACAGCAACTGGATAGAGTTTTGCAGGACACATGTGACTGATGAGAAATATCGTAGTGGTGTAATATCATAGAGGTGCCTTGTGCCCACTGGCTCTAAGAACTGAACTGAACTAGCAGGTGATTCTCCTACAACTGTTTCTCATACTTTTATTTAACATTTTCCAACATTTCCACTCAGTCAATACACTAAAGGGTGGAATCAGAGTTAAATGGTGGCAGGCACTGGGGGAACAGCAACATATTGGCATTGGTGTGGTAGGCTAAAGCATCAGCGTTTCTCCGGTTTTTCTTACTTAATGCTTCATATTTAGTTGTAGAACAGAACAGTATGGTAAGGGTGTAAGTGAACAGTTCCTACATTTGGCAGGCTTAGAAAGAGCCAGTTATAGAACCTACTCCAGGTCTTTACTGAGAGTCCTGCCGTCAGTAAAGAAAAAATTTTTTACAACCCATTGTGTGTATCCCTAAAATGTCTCCCTTTAAAATGTTCTGCAGTGTTCTGCCATGGCTTTTGCTGTAAAAAGGAATACAATTTCTGCCCCCAGGTCCAGTTGGGCTACTCTTCTGGTGCATGCAGCTAAAAATTAAAACCTGTCTTCACCATTATCAACAGTGTGTTGCTAGAGTTGGCATCAAGTGGCCAAAAAAAAAAAAAAAAAACTGTGATCCTCAAACTAATTTATGTCCTAATAAATAATCCCTGTAATACAGGCTGGATCCAGAGATACTAAAGCTACTCGATGGGTTGTAAACATGAACTCAAACCATCCCTGTCCCTTATTTACGCGTAGCTACAGTTACATCCTGTGCAGCCCGCGTGACCGCAGCTCCTATTAATAAAGACTGTTTAGCCCTACACTATTAGCTCTTGGCTCTGCCTGAAGCACAGATTCATCTCTGTTGATACGAGCTCTCAGCTCGCTGTGGTAAAACCTGGCCAGCAGGACACCAGGAAGAGTAAAAATGGAAATCAGAGGAGATCATAGCCTCTCGGATGCAGAAGAGCCTAAAGAAAGTTCACTTTTTTTCCCAGTAAATCTAGATTCATAACACATAAAACCACATCTGTTTATCACTCTTTTAAGCTAGACTATTCTGGGGAATCTCTGGGGAAATCTTAAATCACACACAAGGGAGCTAAAAGTGCTTTGACGCTCAGATGTTGCCTGTGCAGCCAAACATCCTTGCTGCCAATTACTCCGATATGACTCCTTATATCTCGGCTCGCTGCGAACACTTGTACGCTTTTCTGGAATATGAGCTCCGTCGTACTTTGGCAGTCTGCACGGCGAAGAGGAGCACGTTAGCTGACGACTGAAATGGCTCGGAGCAACGCTGACAGCGTGGGCGTCTCGGATCAGTCTAGTCTGAATACATGCTGGCCATGTGACTAGCGCACGATATTCTCCACAGATTTTCTTCATCGGTCCCGGCCAATGATAGTGTCTAGGATGTACCAGCTCGAGTAAGAATATGGATTTTTTTTTGGTTATTTATATCCTGTGTAGGTGGAAGTGTGCGTAAGAGGCTCAGCAACTGGGTCGGGGCGTATGGATTTGAAGCTGTGTAGGTGCATAAGACTGCAGAGGTCTTTGTATGCATCTATGTGTGTGTGTGTGTGTGTGGGTTTGTTGGGGGACACATCAGTCCACTGGCTGATGGCCTAAGGCCAGATGCAGATAGGCCAGGAAGCACAATGCTCCGTCTGTTCCTACTAGTCCAAACAGCCCTTCACAACATCCTATTTATAGGCCAACATTCAGGCCAAACTCCATTCATACTTCTCAGGTTGGATCCGTGGAGCTGAGTGTCCCTAAAGGGGGGTGGTGGGGGGTTTATGCTGTAAACAAATGTGTCCAAATGTGCGTCAAGTCTGTCAGAGCTGGTGGTACACTGTGTGTGTGTGTGTGTGTGTGTGTGTGTGTGTGTGTTGCATAACCAGGAGTGTTTGTCAATAAACCTTTAGGCTGATGGGAGAGGGGTGGGAGTGGGGGGGCAAAAGACCAACCAACCAACATGTCCAGTATCCATGTGAAGTATTTTCATACCCAGCAGATTGTGTACATGTGCATCTCTAATCTCCTAGCAACAAGGCACAAGGCCACTCATCGTAACTCCTAGACACTGATGGCCAGGTGTAGAATGACGTAAAGACGGCCGCTCCGTTTGTTGCTGAGTACACTTTTACTCTATAAAGGCCGAGTGGTTATATAGTTCTCCAGGGTTCCCGGAAGCTTTACCAGGCATACGCTGGTTGCTGATTCTCCCAGCATGGTAACCTTGAAGGAAAATTACCATCTCCACACACTGTAAATACACAAGAATTGAAAGAAAAGCATTTGCTTTAATTTTCCAGAAAACCAGCAGTTTTGTTCAACCTTCTTGATAGCTAGTTTTAACAATTTTGACTAAAATAAATTCAATAAGATGCCTCTTGAAGCCATGTAGAACTCCCTAACATTGAACTGAGGAACCGTTTCCCTTTCAGCAGATCTAATCGAGAAGTGTTCACAGAGAATCCTCAGACTAAAAGTAGCTGTTAGTGCCGTCATTTTAGGAAAGACCTTTGAATTTTTTTTTATTAACTCTAAGATTTTTCTTAGAATTATACCTCTGTAAGATAAAAGTTATTCACAAAGCACCCTTGGCTTTAAGAGAGCTCCTAAAGTGAAAAAAAAGTTAGGAGTAGTGAGGAGGACCTTTAGCGGGCCTAAGAGTGTCTGAAGCAGGAAGATAGTGGAAACGGAGAGCGCTGATTGGCTGATCCACCACCTAAACAGTGGAAAAAGTTGCAGAAAAACACATGAATACCCAAGACAAAATAAACTACAATAATATGCACACTAGAGGGAAGATGTAAAAGAGGTGAGAAAGTCTTTGCTGTGGCATACGTGATGTCAGAAGCCTAAATGATCGTCGTGAAGACGCCTCTGTCCAGAACCCTCGTTGTCCTGAACTCTGGCTAGCTCATTCCAACACTTTCCTTTTCTTGAAGTTGTTTCTTGGTTTGAATAAACGTGACGTTGAAATCTGATTCCTTTCATCGTTTGATGACATTTGTTCACATCTTCATCCACCTTTATAATGAACTCTTTTGAACAAAGCTCTCCTATGAGAATAATGCTGCCCTTCCAAACCCTTTTGGAATCGGGGCCTAAAAGTTAGGATTGGCTTCACCAGAATATAACCCATTTTCCTTTAAAGTCTTGGGAGATTTTCGCTAACCTGGCTGTTTTCTTCAGAAGATTATCCTTGTGACTTTTTAACTCTTAGCCCAGACATTTTGAGAGTACTGGAGCTTGTTGTCATATTTAGAACAAGTACTAGTCAGAAATCCCTGTAGATCCTTTGATTTTGTTGTCAGACTCTTTTTCCAGTCTCAGTTCAATGTTTTCATGAATTTTGGAGTGAAGTACAAACTTCTTCCTGAAAAGACTAGAAACAAACCAGGATTTGAAACCGCAGAGAAACATTTAGTGTCCACACGTTTGGAATCAGCTAAATTTAATTTTCCCGCAGAAATGAAATCCACTGGTTTGATTTTCACATCTGACATCATTTCATCTCCAGCTCAGTGCATTGATGCACGCTGGATTCGCAGTAATGAAGCCAGCGTTGTAATGACGTGGTCACGGAGCAGGACAGCGTTTTCCTCTCCTGTCAGCGTCAGCCGCTGCAGATAGAGGAGCTGTGAACGGTGGATATCAGGAGGGACCCGTGATGGCGCCCGATGCAGTCGCAAAGCGTCCATCTTTGGCTGACTCATGTAACGCTCGTCACGTGACTTGTGCGGTGGATGATGCACAGATGCCTTCAGGAATTTTTGGGAGCGCTGCCACGTTCACTAAATGTCACGGAGGAAGAGGGTTTGTGAGGGAGGGCTTCGCTGTAAAAGGGCCTAAATGACATTCTTCCCCATGCTTCTAAATTTCCTGCTTTTTGTTGTGATGCGGAAAACTTCTCAGTCGTGCAACGCCGCATCGGTCAGAAGCACAGGAGCATTACTCTGGGAGGATATGCTTTGATGCTGATGTTGCTTCTAGGTATATATATATATATATATATATATATATATATATATATATATATTAAACCTGAATGGAGCTGTACCTCGGTAACAACCCTGTCCTGCACCGATGCTTTGGATGCTGCGTGGAGACAGATGTTTGCAGCATGGTTCCAAAAGAGAGAGAGAGAAAAAAAAAGACGTGGTGGAAAGCCTTCAAAGCAGATTAGAGGCTGTTAAACGTGCATATTAATTCTTGTGGTTTTGGACTCGGATGAATGAAGTCAGCAGAAGGAGCAGAATTGAATGTTTTGGTCTCTAACATTCATGCGGCCTGTAATTATACGCGAGTGGTTTCGAACCGCACTGGAGAAAATCGTTCACTTTAATGGCGGACACTTTACAATACTTGTATGTCATACATTAAATGAGTTGAAACATCCCTTCCCTTCTCTAGTGGTAGCTGGAAGTGTTAGTCCTCACGTGGTGAGATTTTCTGTTGGTTTCAAAAAATAATCTGAAGGACTTGAATGCTGATTTCAAAGAAGAGATATGTAGTTATTATCTGTTGGCACGTCTAGTGATTCACGACATTTCACATAATGATGTAAGATGAAGGTTGTTTGCTTACGAGAGCGGCTGAAACGGGCAGAGAGACCTTAGATGTGCGGTGAATGGAACAGCAGATGCCAGAACTGTTGTTTTTGTGCTCGCTGTTCTTAAGCTCAGAAGTAGGCTTATCGGTTGTTTCATCTTGTCATTCACGTTTATATTTTTCTGCTTTGCATTTTAATGGCATACGAAGACACGCTGCCTCTAAGATAATTAAAGGTAGGCTGTGATTTTTTTCTGGAAATGTAAGTAAGAAACGCCCAGGTCCCATTTTGAATAACTGTGCATGCGTGAGAACATCTTATCTGCTCTTCAACTCCTCAGAGGGATCGCATGAAAAAAATCTCCTAAATTCACCCCGGTCTTATTTATTTCTACTGAGGCCTTCATCTTCTTCTCAGAAACTTACGCGATGAGGTGACAGCCACCTGCCCTTCTCCAGCAAAGCGACTGGCGAGATTCGTTCAAGTTCGTACTTGTGACGCGACACAAGAACGTTGAACCATGTTCAACCTTTGTCGCCGTCACATGTCACTACACCCATTTACCTGGATAAACCATGAGGTGCGCCCGTAAAAAGATGATATTTTCTATGCCGATTCCTTGTCTCCAATATAGGATGAACCCGGGGGTGTTTTTCTTCTGTAGAGTAGACGTATAAGCAAGATTTTTAGGAAATTCCAGCAAAATCTTCTGACTCTTGATCCTGCTTTGAAAATACCAAAACCCCTCTAATAGAATTTCTGGGAAACGAGCGCAGTTTGAGATGCTTCTGTCGCATCCCGTGAGTTGGGTCTTCCCCATGGTGGGGAAAAAAGCCTTTAGTCACTGTTTGTTGACTTTATTTGTCTAATATTTATTAAAAAAAATTATCAAAGTTGATGAGTAATCTTGTTAAACAATCGAGATTTCCATTTCAATCAAAATAATCGTGATTATAATTTTTGCAATAATGGAGCAGCCCTAGCGGTTTGTGTTTGTGAACGCACAAATACTGTGATAATTGAGCTGGCAGGCAAGGTTACCCTGTCCTCTATCAGTGTTACTAAACTGCAACTCAGCTCACATTACAGTAGAAGTAGATGGTTTCATATATTTCACTATTCAGTCATCATCAGGAACATATATTCATTACTAACGTGGGAAAGATGGGAACTGAACGGGGATGGAAATTCAGTAATATGCTATTTGGAACGCAGCTACAGGAAAGAAGACTGTTGCTAATCTGCTTTCATACAGCTCTCCTTAAGCTTCATCTTTTTTTTAGCTCTGTCTCAGCTTAAATGAAACCTTTTGAAACAAGACTATAGGTTCTATAGGATGAAAGAGTTTTCTTGAACTACTTCTAGAAAAGAGGAGAGGAGCTTGTGTGTGTCGGGCCGCAGCAGAAAATCAGAGCAGCAGGCTGTTTATCTCGTTCATCCCACAACCAATGGCCTCACAATATCAATTTACCCTGGTTGGAAGGTCAATTAGTGTAAGCGTGTCCCTTTGTGTCTGTGATCACGAGCTTTTCTGTGGGCTCATGACACAGATCTGGAAAGATCGATTCAACTGTCCAAATGTCTTTTTTTTTTAATGTTTCTACATCAAGTGAATAAACCCCAGTCAGAGCATTAGTAAGGGAGTCCAGTTCATGCTTTGCTTTGATGAATGTTCTCTGCGAGGTTATGGAGCGAGACAACTAAAAGCCTGTCAGTCCAGAGAGATTCTGAATTTCACGGATGAACGAAGAGAAAACAGGGAGCACACGCTTGCCGTTATTTGCTCTCCTGTTCAGCGGACGAGACTTCTCGGAAGTTCATGCTGTGCTACCGGCTATTAAATGAAGCGCTGACAGGTTTCATCACGCCGCTGGATGGTTTCTTTCGCATTCTTAATTAACACAAAGACATTGAAAAGAATAGCAAAAGCCTCTCACGAGCTTTGGAATTAAAAGTTGATGAACACATTTTTTTTTTCTGTTGCTCATTTTTATGCCTTTTATTTCTGTTTTAAACCGTGTGTGTCAGAACATAATGTCAGATTGGAGATGAATTATGTCAATGTTACTTTTTGATATAAAAGCTGGTAAGTGAGCCTGAACTGACAGTTCACAACTTCAAACACAAATCAAATCACTACTGAGCCAAAGTGCTGTCCATGAATGCAAGAAATAAAAAAACTAGCATAAAGACCAATACTAGAAAACAATTTGACATCATATTCAGGAAAATGCAAAAATAAAAGCTAGAAGTGACAGAGTGCTGGTATATATGTGCCAAGTGGTGATCTTCTGTGACCGTTCGTGTTGTTACTGTGTGAACTTGCCATTCTTATCTAAGTTATGTATGTTAGCACCACCTCTACAAAGCAGCAGAGCATTCCTGAAGTAGCTTTGTGAATGCCAGGCTCCTGCACTCAATGAATGCTGTTGGGATTTTAGGTGATAGACAAACACAAAGGAGTGCATAATTGTAAGGAAAAGTGGTAGATGGCTTTCTCGTTTTTCTACATGTAAAAATGTAATAAAAATTACTAAAACCAAGTTACCTAAATAGTAAATAACGTCTGTAATTTATGCCATAAATCCAGCTGTTCCGTGAAGGCCGAAGAAGCTTGCTAGAGTATATTAGTGAACAATCAGCATCAGGAAGACCAAGAAACACGGCAGACAGGGAGAACATTTTAGAGAGGTTAAGATTTAAAACAAAAAAAAGACCTAAACTGCCATACAAGTCGAGCATTAATTAGAGGAGCAACCAAGAGCACCGCAGTAACTCTGAAGGAGCTTCAGTGATCTACGGCTTAGGTGGGAGAATCTTTTAATTGCAATCGCTTGCTTTTATGAAACAATGGCAGGAAGAGTGAAAACCATAAGAAATAATGTTAAATTTTACCACAAGCCGTCTAGGAAACCCAGCAGACATCTGTGTAAGAAGGTGTGATGGTTAAGTGAGGCCAAAATAAATGTTTTGGGCTACATACAGAACACCATGTGTAGAAGACAACCAATACATATAGCCTTGAACATATATCACGGTGATACATGGCGGCGGCAGCATCATGTTGTGGGAATGTTTTGTAGCAGACACAAGGAACCTTACCGACGTTGATGGGAGGCTGGATGAAGCCAAATACAGGAAAAACCCGGAAGGACACCTATAGGAGGCTTTACAAGACTTGAGACTGGGGCGGGGGTCCACCCGCTAGCTAAGCCATAAACATGCAGCCAAAGCTCCAAGGAATGGGTTTACACGGTGGTGGACTGTCAGGACTAGCAGGGCCTTCTCTGCTATCCATGGAAAATGATAAAGAAAAAAGTGTCAAATGTCTTAAGAATTTATTTTGTTTGTAATTTATTTGTGTAATCTATAATCGAGTTGCTTATATTGGTGTTGTGGCTTGACTGTAATTTCCTACTTAAAAACGGCCTTATACTGCCTGGCGAGGTTCTCCTCCTCAGGACCTGCTATACAGACTCAGCTTCCCTTTTCGTTGGAAGGCCACGCATTAAGCATGATTGACAGAATTATCAGCCAATCAAAAGTTGACATACAATGACGCTGCCTCCCCCGGCCATACCACTGTATGTGAACTTTAAGAAATGGCGGTCGCATTTGCTGTTGTTTCTCTGGTCGATCTCATTGCCGATCTTTTAAAATCGCCCCTTTGAAGGTGCTCTTTCACAGATTAAGAATAGGGCTGTGCATAAAAATCGATATAAAGATTAATATCGATATTTTTAAAAACGATTTAATATCAATATTCTGGCTTTCAATATCGATATACCTCTCAACCTCTAGGGGGCGTTATTACAGCGCAACCATTACAGTTCACAGCGAAGGAGAGCAAGTGAGACGAATTTGTGGAACGGCCGACAGGATTTTAGAAGCTCCTTTGTCCCTAAAATCAGATGTTTTGGCACATTTTTGGTTTCTGTGACACGTTAAATGCATTGAAGCAAATGTACTTTATTTTCCTGTTAATATGTCTGTGATCAATAAATAGAACATAAACATAATATTTGGCTGATTTTGGTGATTGAATCACTGAGCATTAATTCAAAGTAATAAATATCGATATTGGAATCAAATCAAGCTGAGCTATGTATCGAGAATCGTATCGTATCGGCTCATCCTAGATGATACCCAGCCCTAATTAAGAATGTTAAATTAAAAATGGTAAACCAACACCAAACCTGGATTAACTAACACAGGCCAATAAGAACTTTGTAAAGCATTTTAAAGACTGTAACTATGAGTGGTTAACAGCTAGCACCGAGCACAACAAACTATTTTGCTGGCCATGTTTACTTTTGAACTCTAACAGAGGGGCATGAAATCACACTGGTTTTAGCAGTTTGAACAGCTTTAAAAATGTAACACTTTTTGTAGTGCATTTGGAAACATTTGGTCAATATCGAGTGGATTTGCAGCTGGATAAGCAGAGAAATCAGAAGATCAGCGTTCATGACCAGAGGGTCAAGAAGAACCGCTACGTCTTGAAGCGTCTTATTGACTGTGCCATCTTTTTGGGACAGCAAGAACTCTTTCAGGGGACACGATGAATCCAGAGATTCCCTAAACCGTCGGAATTATTTGGAATTATTGACACTGATGGCAGAAAACAACAGCGACTTACGACATCATCTTGACACAACCACTGTTTTTACTGGCACGTCGGGGATAATTCTAAATGACCTTATCAGTGCAGTGGCTGAGGTGCTGAATGAGCACATCACAGAGGAGATTAACCAGACGCGGTTATGATTGATGAATTAACTAATTTCAGTAATGTGGCGCAGTTCTCATTTGTCCTCAAGTATGATTTCTCAGATTTGAGGACGTTACTGAGAAGAAACGAGCGCAGCATCTGGCAGGACTTGTTCTTGATTTACTGGACAACCACGGCTGCAAAGATAAGTTGGTGGCTCAACGTTACGATGGAGCAGCTGGGAATGCATGAGGGTGCAAAAGATGCATTTCCCCAAGCTCTCTTTGTGCATTGTCATTTAAACCTGGTCATGTCCCAAAGAGCATCAAAGATCAAAGAAAGCTAAATATATTTTGCAGATCTTGGTGGATTATCAGCTTTCTTTACACGATCTCCAAAAATGCACTAAACTACTGGATGACTTTTGTCAAAGACGGCTGCCGTGCGTGGAGGTGAGGTGGAACTTCAGTGGCAGGCTTGTGTGCACTGTCCATGACAAACGAGCGGAGCTTGTTGATTTGTTTCAGCATAATCTCGATCACGCTGGAGATTTTGATCGGGAAACTGTCCACCGTGCATCGGGACACTTGGCACACTTAAAAGTTTTGAGATTTTTCTTTTTTCTTTTTACCTGCAGATGTGGTGTTTGGCATTTTACAAAAACAAAACTTTGGACGTGCACTTCTGTCTGGCCAGTGTTGAGAGAGTGAGGGTAAAATTTGGCAACATTTTTGAGAAGGCCACGCGTACCGTAGGTGTGCAGAGCGCACCGTGTGGGAAACCCCAAGCGGTGATTGACAGCATTCATACACTAGTCAGGAACAGATTTGTGGATCACAATAAAATGAGGTTTGCTGGACTTTTGGATGCAGAGTGCTTTAACATTTAACCAGACCTTTCCTGAGGCAGAGTCTCTGCAGAGTCTTTATGGTTCTCATTTTGATCTGGGGAGAATGAAAGCTGAGCTCAAAGTCATGTACAGCATGTCAGACTTTCACGGCAGAAGTATCAGTGATCTGGCTTTTCTGAACAGAACAGGCCTTTCAGACAGTATAAAAGAACATTATGCACTTGCATATCTGATCCTGACCATTACCGTGTCTACTGTGTCCGTGAAGCGTTCGTTCTCAGCCCTCAAATGGATAAAAACCTATACAAGGAACACAACTGGACAAATAAGAACTACTCAGCCAGCTGAAGCAGCAAGGACACCTGCATGATTCCGTTATTGAACGATTCGTCAAAAAGGACAGACGAATAGATTTTATTTACAAGTAATGGGTGAGTGATACTTTTCTATAACATTCTCATACGGGCTTGACTGAGCATTTTTCCTTTTAATTGTTCACACGCTTTTTGATTGACATTGAGCTTAACCTGGGCGCATAGAAAACGTTTGCTACATTGCGTTGTGCGCGGTTCGTGTGTTTTGTTAAATTGTGATATATTGATGTACGCATCGGCCTGTATTGTTGCTTTACATGGCGTATTTTTATTTTTTTGCATATTGTTAAATGCCTGTGGGTCGGTGCGTTCTCCTGCACAACGTGCATATTGAATTGTTTAGGTATAGTTGACTGATGTCTGTTGAAGGCCCTGACTGGCACCCCACTCAGCAAAGCAGAAACAAACACACTTAAAGCTGGAAATGCACTGACCCCTTTTTTGGGGTGGCTGTACAATAATATATGACCTTGAATTCGTCACGAAGCTGGACAAAGGTAGTATCACTGGTATCATATCACAAGGAACTGGTTGAATTCAAGTATTTAGTAGGATAACAGGGTTTTCCCCTCGAAAACAGGGTAATCCTGCCATTCCCCCCCGGTGGTGGATTTGATGCAGCTTGAAGAAGGGGCGCTGTAGTGGGCGTCAAATTAATAACAGCTAGCCTTAGCTTATGTAGGTTTTCTCCCAGACGGGAGCTTTGCTGACCGTTTTCTGTTACCGTCAAAAATTTAGACTTTTTAAGATAAAGCCTGCCGGCCTCACAAGACGGTTGGGGAAACCCTGGATAAGATATTTTAGTTATATTTGTAAATTCTGCATGCCAATAGTGTATTCGCCGTGTTGGATGAGCTTTCACCACTCCTGGGTGTCCACACTGGATGTGTATCTCTACCAGTTTAGAGCGGTGGGGACATGGTGATGAAGGGGGAGAAAGAAAATAGTCCGGAAAACGTGGCCTGCCCTGGAGATACTGTATGAAAACGAACCATTGTGTCATGGCTGCCTGTAATTGATTTGATTTGCGTCATTCTGATAAATGACTCAAGGAGCCAGCGAGGAAACGCGATCGTTTGCCGGCGGCTTCTTTCACATCGACCCTGTTGAGGATCAAGTGAATCATGATCTGCTTTGGAACCTTTGTCACAAGAGAGAGAGGGAGAGCCAGGAAGTCTGCTTAGAGGTGAGGTCAGGATGGATGGAACAATAGTCATCCTGGAAAAGGAAAGAAAAGATGCACTGAGCCGCTGAGTGATGGACCCCAGAGAATATTTAGGGGACAGAGGGAGAGAAAGCTTGACCTGAGCAGGGGGATAGAGAAGCTTCTGCTTCTCTCAGGGTCTCCATGGAGGCTACTGTCATGTTTTTATGTCTTTCACCTTCGATGCAGTAAACTGGTTGCAAGAGATTGGGTTGTGTATTGAAATAAGCAGAAAATGTCCCAGTTCTGCCGTCACAGTGGGATTTGCATAGTGATGCATTACGTTGATAAAAACAGCCGAGTCAAACAAGGACACAAACTAGAAGTCCGTGTTACACCGGTGTTTGCTGGCTGTAATCTTGTGCAAAGGTTTGACGTTTAGTTCAGTATTCACAAATGTTACAGTCATTTTTAGCCGGATTATCGTGTATCGTCAGTGTGACATTTATCTTTGCACATAGCCGGCAGAGCCTTAGTGAGCACACAGGGAGAAGCTGGAGATTTTTTTTCAAATGTTCATATTCTTCTGTTTGCGTTCCAGCCGTATACGACTGTGCTGAATGGATGAAAAGAAAGTATGACCTCAGCAGATGATCTGTGTGCATGACTACACGTCGCCGTGCCCTGTGCACATCTAAAACTGACACGGCGGTGTCCAGATGTGACAGCGCCGAGGCCCAGCAGACTTAACAGGATTCGCTTCAGGAGAGAGGACAGATAAAGTCCTAAAAGTGGCTGTGTGCTCAACACCTGGGGCTCTGCACTGAGTGTGTGAGTGTTGGTGTCGGCACCGGGGTAAATCTCTTCTGAACGTTTGTGATGGGAGCTCCTCTGAGGTTTTACCGGGGGTTTGGCAAAGAACTGCCATCAGTAATTAATCTTTGATTTTTCTTTTTGCAGTATTATACAAACATTATGTCTAAATTTCATACTTTAACACAGTAAGATTTCCTGAAGGGAGGCACCGATATGAAAATGAGGTCCAATATTTACCGTTAACTATCACCTGCTCAATTAAATATCACATGGTCAGCCCCTCCCCCCCACACCGTCTGAAAAACACATGCATAAACAGAAAAACGGTGGATACAAACATCATTGTTAATATCGGCTCAGTTTTACTCATGGGACCAATGCCAATAAATAAATAAAAAAATGAACATGGCCCACACCAAAGTTAACACTGTTATGTTGTGCATCCCTAATTTCTTGCTCTGTTTTTACCAACATATTGCCCTTCCTGAAAGCGTTACTCATTTTTTTCTTTTCCAACTATGACCAACTGCTTTCTGTTGTTTCCCTCTGGTGCCCTGTGACACTTTACAGCCTTTTTTACCTTTAAAAACAAAAGCACGCACATCCAAACTCTATGGATGTTTCGGCACACTGTTACTAAACAAGAATAATAGATGCTTCTTGTTTCCGGTCTGCAACTAGAAATAATTCCAATTGATATTAGAAAGCTTCCCAGGCCTTGCATGAATGAATACTTTACTCTGACCAGAAAACCTGCTGCTGTTATCCCGTTCATGTGACATCCATGTTTTCATCTGCCCACGAGGAGCCACCAGGCCCCTCCATGAATAGAATCACTCAGGCCAGATTTTTAGGAGCAGCTGGTACATGATGGCTAGAGTCCTATTGTGAAGGTGGCGCTGAACACACAGCAAGGCAGACTGGGAGTCAATCTGCGAGAAGAGGAAGAAAACCATGCAGTGTGTGGGGGGGGGGGGGGGGGGTTATTGCTGAGGTGCAGCTGACCTGAAAGCGACCTAAATACTGGCCCGATGTGGAGAGTTGTACATAACAGCAAAAACAAACTCTTATAATTAATATGAACAACAAGTCTTAACCTCTAAAAATGGCATTAAAACATGAAGGTCTAGATTGAAACTAAAACCCAGTGTTTTGGAGTTGATATTTAGCAAAAAACTGAAGACGTATTTAGAATTAACTTGGACCAAATCAGCCTTGAATATTAATCAAAGCATATTAATTGATTCAGTGGAATATACGGACTGTAAACACAGCTCTGTGCAATGAAATAACCGAGTGATAGCAAAATAAACAGCTGGAATAAAAGACTTTTGGAGATCCATGTTTTTTGTATTAAATTAAGACAATTAAATATTAAGCCCTTGGTGTCAGATTGATGAAAGCAGTTCTGTCAATGCAGTTCATTGGGTCCAGCGTGGAGCTGGTGCTGAGATTGCACCTGTACAGTGGAGCCCGGCCTTGCAGCCCATGGAAACATAAAGAACTGTTACTAATCAAACACTAGGTCCAGTTTGGCTTTAGAGCTAGTTTAATGTTCTAGCTTCAGAACTGTCTCAATTTAACAACGTAAAACAAGGAAACACAATCCACCAAAAACGCACGGAGGAGGAACCACAGGGACGATGCAAGCAAAGTAAAACTGTACCGAAGTTTAACCCAGTGGTAAACTTTAGAGACCAATGGGGAGTATTTTAGACAGGTGTCGCTGAACTGATCTGATAATATGACTGAAGTGTCATATTATACAGCAAGCTGTGCCATTTGCCTGACACCGGGAATGGTCCCGAAACAACTGCCTTTCTAAAATGTCAGGGACTTTGAAGACGGTCCAAAAGCCAAAATGGAATGAACTATTATGCTGCCTTCTTCTTCTTGACCTCAAGCATTTTGCCACCCATCATCATCTTCAGTCTTAAAGGCAGTCAAAGCAATGGCTCCACTTGCTGAAACAGCCTTGCATGTCAGCTGAATGCCACAGGTTTAACATTTTAACCTTCAGCCTACTTTCTCAATATAGGTGACCTTAATGCATGATTCTGACTTCAGACAACTGTAGTTCTAGATGGGTTCACCAACGGTATCCCAGGTCCAACGGAGGCTTTTTAACTTAGAGCTGGCCGCAGGGAAATGCCTGATAAATGAGGCGAGTCTCCCAGGCAAAGTGTTTCCCCGTTTTCTGTCTTCACTTGTCGTCACGTGCTGAAAAGTAATAGTGAGCGACCCGGGAAGAAGGACAAATAAAAATAAAAAGTCTGAAATGGAGAAAAACTATTTCAAAGCTGTAAGACAACCTAAGGAGTGGATTGGAAGAAAAAGGGAGGTGGAGGAATAACAGAAGGTGATCTTGTAAAAGCCTGGGGCTCTGGAGAAAGAAAGTGTTTTCTTCTGTAGCTGCGACCGCTTCTTCTCCGAAGTTGCTAAAGTTTTACAAAGAGCCAGAAGATCTGTACAGCCAGACCTTCTGTTTAATGCAGCCGTCTTCTCCTGGCAGAGATACTCGCTCTTTAAGCTCCAGCTTTTCAGTGTCCGGTGGCACATTGCTGAAATTAAAGAAACATTTTCCTCACACAGTTATGGACGTTACACAGACACTGCCCCTGGCTCCCCTCCTCCAAATAAAAGTCCTATTAGATTTGATTTTATGAGATTTTCCACCTATCTTCATTTCCTCGTGTGACACGTGTACAGGGTCAGTGTAAACCGAGTTTAGCGCAGATAACTAATACGGTTGTTAAGTTGGCCTGGGAGCAGGTCTAATGCTGACAGGTTGAGAACATAGGCAGCAGGTTATGCAGCAGCTATGGAGTTGAGGTGGTCACATTTGCTCCTATTGTTAGTTTGTCAACATTCCTTTTTACATTTGGATTTGTGAAAATGTTTTTGTCATCTTCTTCTCTTCAGGTTATCTGTGGCAGTTCTGTTTCCAGCTTCCATAAATTGTAGCCGTGGTCCTTTCTGTACTCATCCTAAATACCCAGTTAGTCATTTTGCAACAGACTGCCAGAAAAATGCATTTTTGTTGGTCTCAAGATTTAAGTTTTGTGCGTATTTTGCTTAAACTTTATAGGTAACCTGGATCTTATTTTATAAATATTCTTGCTGTAATTAAGTGAGCTAAATGTGGTGAAACTTCTATTCTGCATCCACCCACCACTATCATTAAAAGTCATGATAGTTTACTTAGTTCAAATAGACAGATATATGGTACCCTCAGATGAATTTTGTTTTCTTAGAGTCTTGGGCAGGTTAATCCCTGATAAACAAAAGCAAAACCGAACAAATAAAGATAAAATACAATGACGTTGCATAATTAGGCATTATTCTGATTGGAGCTTTTTCAAGTAAAGTGTTTAGTTCATTAACAGAGAGTTGGGAGCTCACATATTTTTGTTTGTTGTAAAGTTTCCAAGTAGTAGAGGCTTGATATTGGAATGGATTTAATTCAAAAGCACTTTTCATAAATGAGATGATGGAACGTGCTCTTCAGCTCGCTCCTCTTGACCTGTTGGCTTAGTGGGACCAGACCATGTATAATTCTGTATGTCAGAATACAGTTAAACTATATTAGTCTGATTTCACAGTTCACATTTCAACAACATATGACAACGATGTTTGCAGTTCTCAGGCTAGAACGTTTAAACCTTGCTTGTATGTTACTTCAACGGCCTTTTACACACAGAAAATGGACCGGGTGGCATTTTGATGAGAGAAAATAACTTTAAATCGTCAGCTGTCACAGCTGGTACAAAACAGCCCAAAGAGATGCAGAAGCAAAGCTGCAAGAAAACGGAACGGAGGAGAGATAATATGAGCAGCATCTGCTGCCGACGCTATCAACATAACACTGACTGGTTCCTCTTCATCCAGTCACTAACACACTGATGGCACTTCTTTTCTATTGACATAAAAAAACACTTTTTGACTTAACGTTCATCCCTTTAGTCCTCTCGAGACACTTCGACAATTATCGTTTCTCTTCTTCTAATGGAGGCGTTTGGAGCAGTCTGACAGCAGCTCAGCCACATTTCTGAGCCCCGACAGTCAGAAGGAGAAATGCCGTGGCAAATTCATATTAAAAGGCCAACTCTATATGTTGTTGTGGGTTTATCAAATGTGCGCACCTCTTTATAAATTCACCTGCATTTGGCCAGTGACAGGTGTACAATTCCATCCCTGGGCTAACTATTCCTTTAGAACCAGGGTCTTCAACAGGGGGTCCGCGACCCCTAGGGGGTCCGCGGAGGTACTGCATGGGGGTCGCGAAAGTTTTGGTTGATTAGACATTTTTTATCATACAATGGGGGTAGAACTTTTCTGCCTCTGTTGTGATAAAATGATCAATTTATTTAAAATGTTCCTAGTTAAATTTATCTGTATTTGTAACCTTTTTGATGATTTTTTTTTTCCAATGTGATGCTGGAGTTCAACATGAACCCAAGATATTTAGTCTGTGTTTCTGTTTATAAATGGCAGTGGCATGGCCACCCTACTCACTGTGCCTCTCACATGTTTAAAATAAAAACATGAATATATGAACCTGTTTATTATTTGAGTATCTTAGTATTGAATGCACAATAACAAGGTACATTTACACATGGCACTATAGGACCAGTTAAATATAACACAATTTTATACAATATATATAATTAGGGGGTCCCCGCTCTATCTCGCCATCAGTTTGGGGGTCCTTGGCCTGGAAAACGTTAAAGACCCATGCTTTAGAAGGTTTAACATAGGCAATCGTACTAGAAACATTTGGTCTATTGAGTGGGGACGAAGTTGATTAGCCACGCCTGTACAATACAGGGAAGGAGTTGTTAAAGAAATGCTCAGAAGAACGGTGATGGGAAAGAGCCCCGCTACTATCATTTGCTCTCAGGCTGTGTGGATATAGAGACATCCCGTGATGAACTGTATGTGGAATTCAGTGTGTGGCATGGTGCGAGGGTGGGGCAAGAGAGTGGCGAGGTGTGTGGCAGACGCTAAAGCTTGGGTGGGATTATTATGAGGGACCAGCTCTGAGCCCCTTGTCCAGCGATAATGAAGATGTTGACAGAGGACGTCCGGCAGCACTCATCATGGACTATGTTTGAAGACGACACTGGAGTCTGTAGTGAGAGTCAGGAGCATGCGGACGAGAGCCTGAGGTTTCCCAAGAGAAGAGGAAGGCAATTCAGTAGAAGCAAGAATACATTAGAGGGAGAGATGCAAGAAGGGGATTCTTGCATCTCTGGGTCCATTCGCCGTTTACATTTACCTGGGCTCAGCCGTTCAAAGCCAAAGCAGTGCGCGAGAGAAGTGAAGGACGCGGTGCAGACAGGAAGGAGAAGATGAAGGCCAGTGTCAGGGCTGATTAGTGACAGAAGGAAAGCTGCAAGAGTTACAGGGTGGCTTTACAACATGGCAGTGAAAGCACGTAAAGGTCTGGGATCTGAATCCTCGTATGGTTTTGTGCCGACAGAAGGTCGCTTTGCATATAAAAAAATAAAAATTTGACATTATAACACACAAGATAAGACAACTTATATTGTAGAAACATTTATAAAACATTTTTATATTTTTTCTTGTATTACATTTCTTTTTAATTGTGTTGTAGTGGTTGGATTCTTTCTGGTAAAACTGAAAAGACTGAAATCGTGAGATTATTATTAATTTTTGGTTAGTGTGTTAAATAAATGAATAAAAGTCTGGTTGTGCTGCCTTCACTGCAGCATCTAGAAGCCCGGTTCAGAGTTCCTGCATGGTGGCATTGGCCTAGAAGACGGGAACATGGAGTCAGCGTGGCACAGCGGTAGACATGGCCTGACAGCCGGGATTGACAAAAACACATTGTGACACGCTGGATCGGGGCGGCCCGCTAACACCATGGAACGGACTAAAATCTCTGGATTATGAATTATGAATGCGCGTAAAACTAATTCGGAGGAATTATCGTCCCCAGCCTGACAGCTGAGACGCCAAACCTGCTCCGTGCGGCAGATGAACCGAGCGACTGCCGTCTGACAGCTGAAACCTGCCGGCACAGTCCGGCGAGACGCCAGACTTCCGTCTCTGTCTCGGCCAGCGACATGTTCTCGCGTCCCTCCTCTCGTGCTCTCTATGAAAATCACAGCATCTCTGCGTTTCTCTTTCCACGGTGACAGACGGCGCCTCCTGTGCAGTTTAGCGGTTATTACACGCTCTGAAACACACGGACTCAGAAAGGCAGCCGAGATAACGAATTGATGGATGATGGAGGGAGCGGGCCTGATTACATGTTACAACATCAGCAAACCGTATGGGGAAAGGGAGTTTTCGTGGAAGAGCCGAGTAAATACAAGGGCTGGGCTACATGAGCCCCGGCTCAGTGCTGGATCATCGGCTGTTGTCATGTCACTCCAATTCTCTGCTGACTTGTCACAAAAGTAACACTGCACCTTGAAATTGGCTACACTTTGTCATGTCACGATCACCAACTTCAGTGTGTTTTGTTGGGATTTTATGTGATGGACCAATACAAAGTCGAGTATAACAGTAAAGTGGAAGGAAGAATGATGCATGTTTTTCAGAAATATGGAGCGTGCGTGTGTGTTCAGACCCCCTTACCGTGGTACCTCTAAATGACATCCAGTCCAACCAATTTATGAAGACATCGAGTTAGCAAATAAAGTTCATTGTGTGTCATTGAATCTCACTATCAACCCAGCTGTTCTGTGAAGGCCTCAGAGCCAACAGCATTGTGAAACCACAGGTACAAATCTACTGACCAAAAAATAAACAGCTTGAATTTTTTATAGGCTGAATGTCGATATACGATATTTAGCTCGATATGTTTTTCTTTTAAAAACGTAATAATGAAAAGGCATCTGTGAATCAAAGCTCTATCCCAATTGTCTCTCAGTCACATTTTTTTAAACAAACAGACTTAGATGAATATGAGAAACAGCTGAGAAGTCACCTACTGGAATACATAAAAGTATGATTATAACGCAACATAGACAATCTCGATCAGTGTTGTAGTACTCGAGTCCGAGACTTGAACTCAAGTCCGAGTCATTAGCTAAATTTAGAGACTCGTGACTTGACTTGGACTTGAGCACTGATGACTCGAACTTGGACTCGGACTCCTACATTCAGATCATTCTGACTCGGAAATTGAGAAAAAGACTCGACTTTTTTTTATATCATTAGGCTATAATTTTAATATGTCATTAGAATATTATCTGGTGTATGATTTTAAAATCTAAATTATTAGTGCAATGTGGTGGAGTGTGGATTTTTTTTTTAGTTTAAAAACATGTAGGCTATGCTTACTTTAGTGCGGAACTTGGACTCGACTTGATCAATAAGGACTCGATTTGGATCAATAGTGACTCGACTCGGATTTTCTTTTTAATGACTTGGACTTGACTCGGACTTGAACACTGGAGACTCGAACCTGGACTCGGACTCAAGGCATAGTGACTTGACTACAACACTGATCTCGATATAAATGATATAGTCTCATCTTACATCTAACATTTATTTTTAAATCTCGATAGTGTTAAAATCTCAATATATTCCCCAGCCCCACTACCAACCTAAACTGTAATGAATATGTGATAACTTTAAACATACCAACACGGCTGTCCGTTTAAGCGGCCAAGGCCTGACAAGGATAGCGTTATGGAGAGAGGACAATGGTAACTATAGAAGTTGCACAGATTCGTAGCTCAGGGGACACGATCTGTTCTCAGGACAACTATCGCTGATGCACTCCATCCTTCTGGCTTTTATGGTAGCGTAGTCTGTGGAAAGAAACAAATACGAAGTTCAGTTTGCAGTTTGTCACAAATCATGTAGAGTCACAGCAAACATTTGGAAGAAGAAGGTGCTGTGTTCAGATAAAGATGTAAGTCTTTTATTTTTTATCTATTGGCAAAATGTTATTTGTGGTGGAAAACTAACACATAATCTGCCCTATGAAAGATGGTGTTGGGGGCGCCATGTTGTGGTGATGCTTTTCACCTGCAGGAACCCAGAAGCATGGAGCTAAACCTGGGGTGGAGCTTCACCTTCCGGCAAGGCAGTGACCCTAAACAGAGAGACAGAGCGAGGATGGAATGGTTTAGATCAAAACATATCTATGTGTTAGCGTGACCCAGTCAATGTCTAAAGGGTAGTCCTGTAAAGTATTCACTCAGGGAGATTGAATACATATGCAGAGTAATGGTTTTAGGTTTAATTGTGCCACCTGGGAAATCCTTATTTTGCTTCCACTTCACATTTATGTGCTCTGGCGTGGATGTATTTCAGAAAATCCCAGTAAAATATATGGAACTTAGAGGTTTTTATATGACAGGATGTGAAAATGGTCAATGGATATGGATACTGCACATTTACATTTACATTCCAGCAGTGGTATTTTCTTCACAGCATAATATTATATAATTTTTTTTGTTGATAAAAATCTAATCCGATTATCTATTTCTACGATAATCTTGACCAGGTTATTTATTATATGTCAGATGAGCAGAATTCTGCACCTTTGTACATACAGTAAGACCAACATTATTGGCAAAGTATCTGCATATCATGGAAGTTCAACCTTTATTTTTCGTATTTTTTAATTTTAAGAATTTGTTAGACCAAATAACTAAAGATCAACCATTTCTTTTAAATCCAAAAAATATTTCACAAAACAGCCATCCATCCATCCACCCACCCATCCATCCATCCATCCATCCATCCATCCATCCATCCATTGTCTATACCTACTTATCCTGGGGGGTGGGGGACTCACAGTCTGGACAGGTTGCAGGTCCATTACAAAATAAAAATCTCAAAGCAACAATTCAGACAGAGGTTGCCTGCATACTCTATTAATTACTTAATTTTGAACTACTTTGTTCATAGTTTTGTAGATGTGGACAGGATCCTATGTGAAGCAGATTGTATCAGAACCAGCACAGATGCACAGATCCACATTTTGCGGCAGATTTCTGATCACCAGTTTTTAAAACTTTGACCTGCTGAGACAGATTTAAACCAAATGAATGGTGAATGCCTTCTTTTTAAATAGCTTTTTACGTCTATGTGCTTCTCAGCTTCATTTTAAGCACCTTATACTGAAAACAGCTGTTCTTGAGTCATCTTCCTGCAGTAATACTTCCTCACCAAACCGTGTTATTGATACCGTGACCTTAATAACTGTCAAAGCATAGCTGCTAAACCACTCAGAGCTAGACTTGCTGGTGAGTTTTGGATCACGGTGCTGCTGCATAACAAAAATGCTCTTTAGCTGAAGGATATAAACTGATGGAAAGAATTTCCGTTGCGGGATTTTCTGGTGGTGAGAATTCACGGTCTCAACAATCACGGCAAGTCGTCTGGTGTTCTGAAGGAGCAAAGCAGTCTCAGAACATCACACCAGTACCACTATGTTTCACTGCTGGTATGATGTTCTTTTTCTGAAATTCAGTGTTAGTTGCACCACATGCAGTATTTGTTTGTTTTTTGGATACCTGTTTTTGAAATCTGCAATTTGTATTAACTCGGGTTATCTTTGATTAACAAATATTGCTCACTGATCTGAGACGTTTAAGCTGCGCAGGGTCTTTAAACATAAGTCTATTTTTAAGATATATGGGAGGACATTTAATAGTAAAGACATTGTTTTGTAAATTAAGAGGATAAGAGATGAGCAATTAGCTGAAGGAAGCAGATCTGTTGTATGCTGTGGTCTAACTGGGATTTCCGAATTTCCCACCTTTAAAACAGATTTCTCACCATCAGGACCTCAATCCAACATGGCTGCCCCACGTAAAAAGGAATGATAGCTGTAGTGTTGAACTGTTTATTTGCAAGTCTGTATGCATTTATCACATTAAAGGTATCCAATACATGGTAAAGTAAAGTCCGATCTCTGGTAGTGAGCATGTCACATCATTTTTTAAATGGCCCATACATCAACCGGCGATGCCAGCAACAGCTAGCCTGGTAGTCTTCTAGTTTTGTTACACAGCTATGTCGACTCTTACATCATAACCATATCTGACTTGTGGCTTCCAAAGCAAATGAATGGCAGCGACATTTAAGGCAGAAATGTCCGTCAACGTGCATCGTAACTGCTGTAGTCCTGAGAAAAGGGTCGTCTCCGGACAAATCTGCACAGCTGCTTATGTGCTGTTGGGCAGAACAAAGCCAAACTTCAACCCGGACGTATTAATCCTCCGTTCACGCTCTGTTAGTTCTAGTGTTTTAATCTCCTTCTGTTTTGATAGACCTTTCCCATTAATCAGCCTGTTGTGTTGTTTAGTAGCTCTGCTGCTGTTTTTGTAATTAGCAACCGTCTCATGGGACAATGGATTAACTATATACCGTTCAGAACTGGTGGAAATGCAGCTGGAGACCAGTTATTTTCTTGAGTGATTGATACCTAATCAGAATCTCTAGTTTGGTCAGATAAAGCCAGTGGTGTTCAGCCAATTAAGAATGACTGCACATTAGATGAGTCTTAAACTGAAGTGACCAGACAGTCAGTCTCCATGTTAAATTAGTCTATTTGTTAGTTCCATCTGTGGAAAAGAGATAAACATTTACCTTCAAGAATTTCTGCCGTGCGTTTTTATGGTAATGTTAAATTGTTGCAGCTGTTTAGAGATAGCATTGATGTAGCAGGGAGACAGAGCTTGGCATTTGCAGTATGACTTTGTGCCAAATGTCTATATGGGTCGTGTACAGTATATACCGTATTACATGCAAGGGGACACTGTTGAGCATATGGTATAGAGAACATGTGACATTGAAAATATTTCTCATGCTTGGCTGTCTAAATGCTGAACAAAGTAGCCTTTAAAATAACATAAAATGGCTCATGTATCTGTTTCCTACCTTACTTATAGCTCTTACTGTGCGTCATCCCAATGTTTTAAAGCAACAGCATTAAAAACAAGAACTTACACAGGTGACAGGATTGGTGGCAATAAAACAATTGACAAAATCATTGCGAAAGTAAAGGTGATAAACAGGTAAAAGAGACAGACAAAGGCATTGGAAGCCTATAAAACAGAACAGAACGAGGGAGCAGGAGAGCTGCCTATGCTGGCTTTCTTTGGTGACTAATCGTTTCCGCTTGAGACCCAGTTTTCCCCCAGGGGGGAAGCTGTTCGTTTTGTGATGCGTGAACGCTCACGTGCACGCACACTCACACCGACTCGTCTTCCTCGCCCCTCTGATGTAATGCCAAACCTGCAGACTACAGAATACAGTCACTGGTTTTCTTAACCACGCACATGCACAGTAAATGTCATATAAACAATAATGCTTCTCCATAAAGACTAACGACGCTTTCTTAATCATTTTTAATATTTACTTTAAGCAATAACAATTTCCAACAACATTGAAAGCTAAAGTACAGGTCAAAAAGCAATAGCAATTAATTTGTATAGCGTTAAATCTCAGTGAGGATTTTTTTTTTTCATGAACGGCAAAAGCTGCTATCGACTATCAGAAAATAAAACTACTGGAAAGGTCCAAACAGGGAAAAGATAAATACACAATGGAGCAAAGGAATGTGGATAAAGTTGTAACTTAGTAGTGTCCTGCTTTCTGATTAGCTTTGCTTCTCATGTGATGCTAATGATTATTCTGTAATGCTACTGTTTTTGTTGGTTACAAGTTGTTTATTCTGTCTTGTCTTATTTTGATTGTCTGGATGAAAACATCAAGCACTGAGGATGGGGAGAGGTACTAAAGAAGACGCTAGTGCCAGCACTGACTTCTTTATCAGAGAATACGGTTTATTTCATGGTTTCCCCCAGCGTATTAGTGTCGTCTGTTTATTTTAAATGTGTCAACGTTAGAGAGCGACATAAAACGGTGAGTAAAGTTCGGGAGAAAACCTCCCGGTCTAAATAGCTAACACGCTAGCTGGTATTAGCTCGATTCACAGTACGTCCACAATGCGCACCTCCATCAAGCCATGATTTTTTTAATCTGAATACATTTTAATCCAATCGTGAAATTTTTATGCAGGCAAACATTGCTAATGACTATGTTAGATAAATATTGGACTCTTTTGGCAACACTTTCAGGCAAAGTGGAAGAACCACTTTAGAAGCTAATCCCTGGTCTACCATCAATAATGGAGAATATTGTTAATTTGTGTTTCCCATGAAAATACTGAAGGTAAATAAGGATGTTTTTTTTTTTTTAACCCGGGACATTTTAACACTGGTAGCTGTTGGACATTGTGATGCTAGTTTGCTGTCTTAACCTTAGTACTAATTGTATGCCATTTTTTTTATTGTTTTCTCTTCTGGACGAGAAAATGGGGTAGACTTTCTGGCAAAGGATGAGTGCTAGTTTGGAAGCTAATGCTAAATGTAGCTCTATTGTTGCAAAATGTTCTTAAATACTGTGAACTTTGTCATTACCTGGGGGTTTTGTTATCTCCTTATCTTATTACTAGTATGAGCTGGGTAACTGCAATGCCACTGTCTGCAGGTTTATAAGCTAAACATTTATACCATTTGTCAGTCACCATGTATTTATTTATTTTTTTATTTTTGACCTGTGTAATAAGGTCACTTTGAAGCAAGGGAGACTATGTGAGCAGCTAATCCTAATGCTGGCTCTGGGAACGGTTCCTTGTTAATATTAAGTGTTTATCTTCCCATAATTTCAAAACAGTTAAAGTGTTTTAGTGTCTGTAAATGAAAATAAACCGAGCTCCTAGCATTGCCTTCGGGTCTAGCATTTCGACCATGGCTGTTAACGGTAACTCACAGGATCACGCTGTGGCTGTAAAGGGGTTTTCTCATCCCTGTCAGAGGCGCTGGTTTCCCACCATCAACCATCCCCTGAGGTAGCTGTCATTTCACACAATGTTTTCATTTATTCTGCAGCAACACCCCTTTCCCCCGTGGATCTGTTTGCTCATCTTGTTGCATATTTACAGTAAATTCCTACCAGAGGCACGTTATATACATTGGTAATGGGATCTTACCTATATTTTGATGTGTCCATCTTTTCTTTAGGCCCTCCCTTTGTGTTTTTTTCCCCCTCAGCTTTTTCTCCCCCACTATCCATTTCTGCTCATCTCTGCTGGCACTAATTACTAATTAACTTTAAAAAGGCCCCACAGCCCATTTCATTTCCCCGAGGACAAAAGCTACATGCAGTATTTAATCACTTCCTGTGTATGTGCAAATATACACAGGAAGCTCAATCTGTGTTTGGCTGCATCAATGCGTAACAGATACGTCAATGGATAAATCAAAGTCTAAACCACAGTGTCAATAATTTGAAAAGGCAGAGGGAATGAGACGTTTTCAATGTTTTGTTTTCCCTTTTTACCCACAGAAGGAGCCACCATGACATCAGAAATGCAGGAAATTGCCATCACAGAGGAGAAGCCTTTACTCACGGGCCAGGCTGATGCTGCCAAGGTGAGACATTCTACAACGCATGATGGAGACTTATACATTGTATTTTTATTATCATTATCATTAAATAGGCTGCGTAGTGATCATATGCAGTCCAAACCAAGCTTGACTAAAAACTAGTGTTGAGCCAAAGCCATTTTTTGGCCCCGATACCAATACCCGATACCCGATACCTGGCTGTGCAGTATTGGCCGATACCGATACCATCTGTTTGAAACTGATGTGTGTGTGTATATATGAAGAACTGCATACTACTTAGGGTAGTAGAACTTTTTATTACCTATCTGGAATGGGTGACAATAGTTGAATAAACTTTTGGCTCTCAAAGGCCAAAATAGTGCTACATTCGTGAAATTATAACATGTATAATAGTAGTGCAACAGTAAAATTACATTAATAATTGAATAATCTCTTTTAAACCCTGAGTTTTGGCTCAAATACCAAAATAGTGCGACTTTCATGAACTTCTATAACATGTATAATACTAGTCGGGAGAGAGAAGGCTGTGTTCAAGTGACATACAAACATCAAAATGGTATCGGTGCCCTATTTGTTGGTACTCGCCGATACCGATACCACCATTTTAGTGCTGGATCGGCACCCCGTCCCATATTGGTATCGGTATCGGTGCAACACTACTAAAAACAGAAACATTAAACTGCAGCCAGAATTTGTGTGCATCCCAGAGTCCGTGTTTGCGCTCTTGAATCTGAACAAATCCTGCCATCAGACAGCTTGTCTGCCAAGCACGTATGTGAAAAGTCTTTGAGCATGTACATAAGTGAGTGTTTGGGTATAAGTGAGTGAGAAGAGCTGCAGCCCTGGCTCATATCTGCTGCGCTGACGTCAAAGCCTGCGGGAGCAGGAGCGGATCCTGCTCTGCTCTGCTCTGCTCTGCGTCCAGTGTCGGGTGTTAATGACACCTGGTGGTCAAGGAGGGGATAACATCAATAAAGAAAACTAATACTTCTCATTATATCTAGTGAGAGCTTTACAGTATAGAAAGAAGAAACTAAACAGAGCAGGCAAATAATTGAAAATAGCACTTAAACACTAACTGGCTGCTCATTTGCATATTTAATTTCATTGCTAGGCTTTTAACACTGTTCTGACCCCCTGATGTTCAACAAAAAAGTTTTACTGTCATAGCGCATGGAAGGATTGTTGAGGTGCACACATAAGGCCTCTTGCAATGATTGACTACGGTAAGACAATCATTTCAAAATGTTAAAAGACACGGAGGTTTGGGACCAAAAAAAAAAGGCAGCCCTGAAACATTTCACCTGCGCTGATCTAGAGGATGTGGCGGAGTGGCCATGAAGACATCCTTGACCTGATTAAGGCCCCATGCTGACCCTGACTGCAGCATACTAATCAGAGGACAGAATCAGCAGGAGAAGGGGAGAAAGACCAGAAAACATCTTCAGAGACCATGTCTCCTCCCGCCCCACATTGCATTGCTGCACCAAAATGGAGCATTAAAAGGTGGAAGAAAGTCTTATTCTGTGAAGAAAATAGATTTAATCTTGTTGGTCCCACTGGAGATGTTTTTTTTTTTGTTCATGCAGCATCATTCGGGGATGTATTTATTTCTTCAAAAAGACAATGGAGGTTGTGCAGGAGTGTAAACAGCAGCAGGGCTGGCCCTCAGCTGTCCTTTGATGAATAGTTACCTTCAGCGGGACAATTCTACAATTTAAAATAGAGCTAAAATAGGACATCCCTCTTTTAGACCATCTTGCATAGTCCTCTGATCTAAATCACATTGAGAAGATTTGGGGATGGGTGGCAAGGATGCTTTACAAAAACAGATGTCAGTTCTAGACCATGGATGCTCTTCATGAAGCCATCTTCTCCAGGTGGAGCTATGTTCTTCTTCCCAGTCTTCTGAAATCACACATCAAGCCAGTCTAAACACATTTTTGAAGTGATCAATGAGAATGGTGGGGTGTTCTACTATGAGACCTTTTTTCACACTCCAAGAACTGATTTGGGGTTTTCTTGATTTATGTTCCTAAGCTTTTGATCAGCTGCTGAACTCGTTTAAGTTTAGATGCCGTTTACAGTCGTTTGCCTTCTCTGTTTTTTCTCTTGCTTCTGTTGCTTCTTTTTACTTTTTACCTTGTTATGATAATTTGAGACTTCTTTCCTGACCTTAAGATATTGATTAGGAGAGTGTCTGTTTCTGCTACATATCAAAGCATTACAATCAAGAAAACAGGGACTTGTACATCTTCAAAGTTGCAGGATTTAATTATGACAATATTTTGACTATTGTAAAGTTTATAAAATGCATTATATCTGAACATTAATTGATTTAACAATTATACTTCCTGACTTTGATCTCTTTATAATAACTATCACATAAAAAAAGCATAAGAGGAGCGCGTTTGGTACATTTAACGTAACAACAAAATGAGAATTACATCAGTGTCTCTACTTGCAGCCCACCTTTCCAATCGTTAACCCTCTAGACCTGTCGCTCTATTTTTTCCTAACTCATCAACCTCTTCTTCAGCTTCACTGCTAATTGCTAGAGTGAATGCATCCAAAGACGCCAAAGACCAAATCATTTAAAAACAACTTCCATGCTTCCGCCATAATTATCCCTATGATGTCACAACCACTGGTTCTCCTGAAGAGGTTAAAGAGCACCATCTTAAAGGAAGAAAGGCCCCATTTACAAGAAAAGAGAACGGAAACAGAAAATAAATCTGATCTTTTTATTATAGATTCCCATTTTGTCGGTTACGATGAAAAAAAAGAAGTAAAACTGTTTTCTGTCTTAGACATAAAGTAACACAAATAGTGATTCATCTGTTTATATATTAAGCTTTTTACTTCGTTATTTTTTATGTTGCTGAATATTTAATTTTAGTTGTTTGTCTTTGTGCCTAAAAAAAAAAAAGTCTTCTATCCCTAAACAAACATTATGTAAAATAAATAGAAAACTATAGCTATCTTCTTCTAATATGAACGTGTTTCCTTTCCTACAGGACACTGCTGAATTGGCTGCCAGGATACTCCTGGACCAAGGCCAGGTAAGACTGCATAAACCTGCGTAAACATGCATAAACCCACTTTAAAAGTAAAAACCTTGAGAAATAACCTTGACAACAAAGCAGCAAACGGAAGAAAATAACTGCGGTGTGACATCCAGCTTAAACATTTTTCTGGGGAAGAGTCGTTGAGGTTGAGAAGAACTCACCATAGGATAACACTTGAAAATTAGCTGCAAAACACTCTAAAAATAAAACGTTTCCAAGAAGACGCTCGTTATTCTCTAGTGGCACCAGGTTCTAAAATGTCTCAAAGTGCAAAGTGTGTGCTGATCAGAGGTGTGGCAGAGTTAGCAAAGACTGGTATCTATTTTGATGGAGCTGGTCCCATATTTGACCGGACTGTATTAGAATAAACTGGACTGATGGTAACTGAATGGGATCCCCACATACGGCCAAATATGTGGGGATCCCATTCACTTCCGGGTACCGTAATGCTCCCAATATCCATTGACCGTCATACTTACACATTTTAACAGATTTCTGAGTGTGTTGTACCACATAAAATTGGTCAGTAAGCACAACTTTTATCTTATATAAAGTGCACACCATCGATTTTTGAGAAATTTGAAGGATTTTAAGTGTGCCTCATAGTCTGAAAAATACGGTACAGCCCTAGAGCTCGACTATAGCTAGCATGTTTGTGTCCTTCTTTGATATGACTTAGTTATTGAAAATTCAGCTTGTTAGATATTTCAATGCTGTTCCATTTAATTGTGTGAAGACAAAACTCCTTTAAAGAAACTTAACCTTACCACTTTGCTTTTAACCGTCATAAATTTGAACAGCTAATTTTATAAGCTGCTCTCCCCGACTCCTACAGCTGGCTGAGCGCAGCCAGGAAGCTTAAGACACCTCTGGATTCTTTTGAGGAAGAAGCAAATCCTATTTCCATTGTTACAGAAACATATTAGATGAGTCAGAGCTTTTTATTCTTTCAGCAGTGAGGTCCATGCAGCAGGGAGGAATGATTGGAGTCGGGCACGAGCCGCTACATTTCTGCGGGACTAGATTCAATTTAATGTCTGAATAGTTTCATTGACTGAAGTTAAATAAATTCACTTGTTGTTCTGCTTCAATGCGGTGAAACAGGGGCAGAATACAATGTGTCATCATGAGGTTGCTTGGATTCAAATAAAAAAAAGAAGGTTTTGCTTCATTTTGGTAAATGGGATTGACTCAGTGGAGCAGGCGGATAATTAATTATGCAACAATGCGGTTTATTTCCTTCTCTGTGTCCGCTGATTATCTAAGTTTAGCGGCCAGTGATCGAAAAGAAGCAAACTTTCCAGCTGCCTTTTCAAAGCAAATCAATATATTTACATTTTAATGTAACATAACAAAAAAACAACAACATACCAATCTTTTTCTGGTACCACTATTCAAGCCAAAATATCTGCAACAGATAAAACCAAACTAGATAAAAACATAAAGCAAGTGCAGTACTATAAATTCCATCATCATTTTTTCCAGTCTGAGCAGAAAGCTGCCAGCTCTGCTTGGGATGCTGTTCTACCGGCCGGCCTGGCATGGCAGCACATATAAAGGTTTTTGTAGAGGAGTCTCGGGCCGCGTCTTCCTGCATCGGGTCTGAAACGGACCTTAGACAGAGTGCAGAGACGCACCACACAGCAAAAATGGAACATTTTCTTGAAATGAGTGTCCTTGATCTGAGCAGGCAAAGAACATTATTTGCCAATGGAATAAGATTTTTGCACTTAAAACAGGAACAACTCCTCTTCATTGTCTTTTTTTCAGGTGCAGTATATCTAATTATCTTATTCTAGGGGAAAAAATACTCAATCCGTTGGCAGATAAGATTATTTACCTGCTCAAATCCATCACAAATACACAAATTTCAAGAATATTATTTTCAGTTCCATTTTTGCAGTGCAGAGACCCCTTTGGGCTCCTCTCACTATCCTGTGCGTTGTAGCCTGGGTAGCGCACCAAGATGGTGTACGTCAGCGGCATGTAGGGAGAGGTGTCTGTTTCAGTTTCCTTAGACAGCTCAGTGCCCTGGCTAGCCGATTCAGAAGGAGTTGTAGTTTTTTTTTCCCTGACTTGCTCAGGTTGTATGGTGGAGTGGCAGCTGGCCTCTCCTGACGTTAAGCTTAAAAAAAAAAGCCTTGTAAAAATATTCCCACCTGGGAAGTTTACGCTGCTTGAGCAAAGCGGCGGATCATTTAGAAGTGGAAGGAAAACAGCCCCGAATAAAATCAAATGCGACTCCAGCAGCAGTTTGATTGGTGAGCACGGTCCCTCGGTGGGTTTCATTTCGGTATAAACCCAGCTGTTCTGTGAAGGCGTCGGTGGTTAGTTCAAGCAGATTAGTGAACAAACTGCATCGTGAAGACCGAGGAACGCAGCAGAGAGGTCAGGGGGAATGATGTGGGGAGGGTTAAAGCAGAATCAGACCCGAGCTTTCAACATCTCGCAGCGATCTGTTCAATCCGACGTGCGAAAATCCGACAGTCGCCTGCCAGGACGTGGCCGCGGAGCAGAACTAAAAATAAGTCAATATTTCTTGAAATGAGTGCATTTGTCCTTGATTTGAGCAGGTAAATATGATTTGCCAATGGAATAAGATTTTTCCACTTAAAAAAGGAACAGTTCATCTCCATCATCTTATTTCAAGAGCAGGATGTCTAATTATCTTATTTTAGGGGCAAAGATACTCATTCCATTGGCAGATAATCTTATTTACTGGCTCAAATCAAGGACGAATAGACTAACTTTAAGAACATGTTACTTGTTTTTAGATCCGTTTTTGCAGTGCAAGAGACCCGCGGTAGGAGCAGCGCAGCCTTGGGCAACCTTTAGCTGTCACGCCACAAATCTGCTCTTTATGAAGGCAAAGCCAGAAGGAAACTCACAGGGAGTTTTTGGTCAAAAGGTGGTGGTGGCAGTAGGGCTGGACGATAATTCAATAACGATGTCGTCCAGCCCTAGGTGGCAGCATCGCGTTGTAAGCCGGCTGTTGTTCAGCAGGGACGATTGAAACTGGTCTACGCTAAATACGGGGCAATCCTGGGATAAACCTGTCAGAGGCCATCAGGTCTGACCGAGCTGGAGCGGTTTTCCAAAGAGTAATGCCCCGAAACGGGGCTCTGCAAGAGACCTAGAGGACCCGCAGCTGTAAACGCAGTGAGAAGTGGTTCTAGAAAAAAGTCTCAAAGTCCAGAAGCACAAATGCGCGCAAAACTCTCTATTTTTTCGTAAAGGAAATTGACAACTATGTATAATCTTCATAATGAAACAACTGAATATGGAAAACTCTGAAGAGGAATGGGTGTTTGTGCAGATGTGAAGTGATCAGGTTTCTGTGCGACCCCCTTCTCCCCTCAGGAGCACGTCGTGGAGACCCCGCAAGGCGTCCTGCGCGTCACCCTCCACGGAACGCGGACCACCCGCAGGCCCGCCATCCTGACCTTCCACGACGCGGGTCTGGACAGTGAGTACAGCTCCCTCCGCCTCGGCCGTCTCCGTCGCCACGGCTCCCCCCTCATCTCTCTGTCTGTGTTTCTCCGGCAGGTAAGAGCTGCTTCTCGCCTCTGTTTAAATTCGAGGAGATGCAGGAGATCGTCAAGAACTTCACGCTGATCCACATCGACGCTCCGGGCCAGGAGGAGGGGGCCTCCGCCTACCCTCCGGGGTACGACCTCCTCTAACGCGGCGCTCTCGCTCTCGGTGTCCTGATCTAACCCTGGTTTTTTTGCTCAGAGTACAGTTCTGGGAACAATCTTCTGTGCAGGCTTTAAAATAATCCCCTCTAAAAATACTCCCATCTCTCCTATCTCGCCCCTCTGTATGCTCCGTAATGCGCTTTTGTCAGAGGTTAAAACCAAATCTGCGCCTTCCTCACTCCATACTTCTTACCCCCCCCCCCCCCCTGCCTGCACCTCTCCGTTCCTTCTCCTCCTTCTGCGATCGTTTTAGTCTCTGTGGAGGATTCGGTTGCGTGCCTCGGGATGGTAAGCTGTGAGGGCAGATACTCAACAACGGAGCTCGTTCCCCTTATTTCTTATTTCATTTTGAGCCCCTGCCCAACAGAAGCGTCAGCCCCTTTTGTGAAATCTGAAAATAAGGGCCTCCTCATGGCTAGCTGTCAGAACCATCCACTGTTGTCTCATAGTTTAGGAAGATCCCACACACGTCCGATCCCTTCATTGCACTGATTGTTGCTGTTGCAGCTACCAGTACCCCTCCATGGAGACCATCGCAGAGATGATCCCCGCTGTGCTGCAGTTTTTCAAGTGAGTATCCGGGCGAGCGTTCGCCTTCATATGCCGAGCTTCCGCGCGTAAATGTCGGTTAAACCGTTTGTGTTGCGTTCGGAGCGCCTGAGCGCTGCGGTAACCCGCTGTCTCCGTCTGCCAGCTTCCGGACCGTCATCGGCGGGGGGGTGGGAGCGGGAGCTTACATCCTCTCCAAGTTCACGGTGTGATGAGTGGCTTTTTTGTTGGAGCTGTCGTTTTTTT
>NC_046374.1:968942-1057464 GCF_011125445.2 Fundulus heteroclitus | reverse complement strand
TTTTTTATTTCTTTTTATTTGACCTCCATCACTGATTTTTTTTAGTAGGGTAGAAAAGCATTGTTGTGCTCTTCCTTCTTTCTGTCTCACACTTCCAGCTGGTTCCATACTGGGAGAGGACATTCGGTATCGACCTTTCGTCTCCTCAAATTGGTGTCGTTGATGTCAAGGATGTAAGAATTTGTTACTACCTCACACAAGTTTGAATCTGTTGCATGGTAAAAATCTGCGGCATGGTGAATTTGCCTGAACAACTGCCTTAGATTCTACAAGGTCCTGACAGTTTCCTCAGAGATTTTGATCCATACTGATGTTCCCAAGGTTGCTGTATATTTGCTTTGTTGCATGTTATTATGTGAGAAATATATATATATAAATTATATATATATATATATATATGTAGATATATCTATATATATATATATTCGTAATATATAAATCTATATATTTATATAATCTATATATGTACTATTTGTATCTCTATATATATATATCTATATATATATATATATATATATATATATATATATATATATATATATACCTCATATAGTCATGTTCAAGTATATGATGAAAATTCAACCATTGTGACATGGTTCATTACCCTGCTAGATAGCCAGTAGCCAATTTCATACTCATCCAACTTAGTCACTGCATTTTAGTGAGGGCCTTTGCTGATTTGGTAAACCAAACATGTCCCCAACCTTCTCCAGTTTCTTAAGAATCAGGAGTCTTTGTTTTCATATGTTGCCATAATGACATTTTGGTAAGACACTGGCTCAGAATTCACACTGCCACAAATCAACCGCAAATCAAACACCATAAATGTTGAAGTTGAATGTGCCAGACGGCACTTCCTGAGAAGCTAAAAGTGGTTTAAATAGTTCTTAGCTCATAGAACTTAAATGTTCAAATCAAAAGCAGCATTTTACAGAACATTGTAAAATACAGTGCAAATGCATGAACGTCTCAGACAAAACATTACATGAGAAGTCATATTTTAAAAGCAACTCTAAAATCTGAAGTATGCAAACATTAGTACAGTCAATTAAACAAAATTTTAAAAAACTAAACAAACGGCCTTAAAGGAACAATAAGAAAAAATTAATTATTTTAGAAAGAAAGATCTAAAAATATAGTTTATTGAAGAACTAAAGGTATATGCTTAGATGGACTATGGTTAAACGTCACACACTGTCTCTCTGTGTTGTTCTCTAATTTCTTGTTTACATTGCCCAGCCGGCACATGCACTTATGTGCACGTGAACAGGTGCCTCTCAGGGGTTAGCCCCTCCTTGCTCATAAAATGCCAGCGCCAGGCAAAACATGGCAGAGAACATAACTATCGAATCAAAACCTTCTCTTGCTAACAGTATTATTAAGCTATGAGTTAATTACTTCTTCACTAGACGTGTTCTTCTGAAAGGTGCTGCTGTTCTGCTGTGTATTTATCCTTTGCAAATATGGGCATACGTGTCGATGGGTGAGAAGGGGAAATGGGTGCCGAGTGCTGGAGCCAGGGAGAGAAAGGAGTGGCTTGATACACCGTCTGTTTTGGTCTACAAACAGTGCTCAAGCTCCAACCTTGTGGTGAAAATTTACTTATTGCTCCTTTAACAACTTATGATGGTTATTTTTGCTCTATTGCAATATTTCTGGTCAAACACATTATTAGCATCTAGACTAAACTTGTTTTACTGTTGAAAGATCACCACTAAGGCTTTGTGCTTGATGTCTTTGATGGGAGACCTTTTTTACTTTAGACAATAACACTGTAAGGGTTGGATGAGATAAAATCGGGGTAAAATGCAAAGGTTTTGCAATACCTCATGAATTCAGACCATGGTGGCTGGTTTCTTCATCATCTATTGTGCTGTAAAATATTTGGCTGTTACAAATTTCTTCTGTTTTAGCTTTTTTCACACATACATGTTTCAGATAATCTAAAAATTATACAGAAAACCTGAGAAAATACAAAAAATGCAGTTTTCAAATGGGAATTTCATCATTAAAAGAGGGGGGGAAACTATTCAAACTAACTAGGTGCAAAATTACCCAATATGCCCTTGTTGGTAAACCATGATTCAGCTGATGATTATCAAATTAGTTCAGCAGCTGACTTCTGTTTTAATTACCACATCCAGGCCAGAGTGCAGAGTACAGAGTACAGAGCAAACATTTTAAACAGAAGTTCTGTGACAAGACAAAGTAGGCTAAAAAATTTCAAGAGCTATATTTCATGCCCAAAAATAAAGACATATGGGCAAACGTTTCAACAAAGCACTCTTCGTCCTTCACTCACCTATCTGCTCTTCTTAAGCCTCAACCCCCAGTACTGGGGGAGGAATGTAACTTTCTTTATACTTTATAGAGTTATTTAATTTCTGTGGATTTCACAGATGTGAACTATATAATATATAATAATAAATATAACCTATAACTTGACTATATAATAATAAAATAATAACAATAACAATGACAACGACAACAATAATAATAATAATAATATTCAGACCTTTGTTTCCCTTGAACAAAGCAGATACCCGTGTACGTTTTGCTAAACTCCAACCCTTAATTCCTTAGTAGTTCAGTTTTACTAATTTATCCTTCTGTCTTTATCCAGAAAGAATGTAATTACTCCATATCATTCATCAGATTCTTAGCTTGTTAGCTAAAGGTCTCCCTGGCATTGGGGACTGTTCATTATATTATCCATCTCCAATTTCTTATATTTCAAGAGATAACATTGGATGCTAAACACAAATGACCAAAATACTGTCGGGTCATTTATTAATGTCAATGTTTTAGGCTTTCAACTTACATATCAAGTTTTGTTTTACCAGTTAAAAAAATAATAGACAAATTACAAAACAAAATACACTGAAGCAATAATTTTGGCATCCTTAAGTTTATCAGTTTCCATTTTCCCCATCAGTTTTATTAGCAAGCTACATAAATATACCAATAATGTATCCCTGTTTGGCAGGCTGACAGCGTCTGGATGGAGATGGATGATCAGGATGAAATGCCGACAGCTGACGAGCTCGAACAGTGGATCGAGGATGTTCTGTCAGGAAAGATTGATCCTGATGATGATGATGATGATGATGATGATGACGATGACGACGATGATGATGATGACGACGACGACGATGATGACGACGACGATGACGACGACGATGATGACGACGACGATGACGATGATGATGACGATGACGACGATGATGATGACGACGATGATGATGACGACGACGATGATGACGACGACGATGATGACGACGACGATGATGACGACGACGACGATGATGATGACGACGACGATGATGACGACGACGATGATGATGAAGACGACGATGATGACGATGATGACGACGATGATGAATAATTGTCTTTTACATCATTTTAATGGAGAAACATTAAGTTTTTCCATTAAACTAAACATCTTGCAGCAAAAAGACTTGACTTCTTGTATCATGGCAGTTTTTCCATGCTGGGTTGTTGTAATAACCTGACGTGACACACTGTCAGTTAGGGAAGGAGGTTTCCTGTTAAACAAGAAGATTGTCTCACAGATGGCTAGAATGGTTCATTTTAAAAAAAAAAAACATGTCTTTGATGACTGCCTTTCTCTCACCTCTGGACAGTAAATGTCAAAAAATGTGAATGAGGCAGAGACAAAGTTCCTAAAATGTTTGCTCCTACCTTGTTTCAGTGATGATGAGAACTAACTTGTTTTTGTTACAGCTTGAAAATGAGAAAATACATTTCACTGGACAGTCTTAAAGTCAATAAATCCATCTTGGAAAATGTATGTTGTAGGTAATAAACTTGAGTTTATTTTATGTTTGTGTTTCTAGTATTAAAATAATGTTTTTATTGTTATTTCACTATGGGGTGAGGTAATTTGGGGATTTCAAACTGACCTTAATATTGTCAGTGTACGTGTTTGGGCATGGTTTCCCATCTATGTGTGTCTGACATGAACTGTCCAAGATGCACATGCTAATTGACAGCTGGGATAGTCTTCAGGCCTCTGTATAACCTTGTGAAAATTGGGTGAAAAAACATGAACAGATGGATCCTGGTTATGCAACGGTGGTTGGACAAAAACCCTTTGGAACAGCAGTAACATCCTACATTTGATCAATGTTGGCTCCCTTAAATTTTGGAGGTCACCATCACTGAGGAATTCTCAAGACAACACATCATACCCAAAGAGCTGAACGGGTTTTTCTATAGAATCAGTTGTCTCTCCTGAGCTATTTAGTGACTTTTTAACTTGTGTTTATTTTGTTTCTCTTTTTTATTACTTATGTGTCAATGGTTAAACATATAATTCCTGTCAGACATTATGCCCACACTTATTTGGGGCATAAATGTACATTTGTCCCAAGCATGACGTTAATGGTAGCAATAGAGACAATGTCAAAAACAGAAGAAAAGGAGCAGACATAAATTCTATGTAAAATAATGACAACAATACCAGCTATAGCTTTGAGAAAATCATAAAGGGAGCGTAAAGAGAGTTATGACAGCTGAGAGAGTAAACATGATCAGTACACCCTCCTTCATGTCATCAGGACCCCTCATTCATAATCCACCATTTCTCACCCACCTTTCCACCCTCCGGTGCTGCACCACCTATCACAGCTCTTTCTGGGAAAAAAGTGGGAGGAACCTTACCAGTAACCGCCACTCACCACCACCTGTTGAATGCTCATTGTGACTTATCTAAAGCCTCTTGTCTTGCAGCTGCAATTGTTGCAAAAGATGGCTTTTATGAAGCACAAATTGGGGAGGAGGGGGTGGCGTTAACTACTATACACAATGATGTTTTCTGTTATTCTTTCCTATTTATGTTCTGCTTGGTGGTTGTGAAGGGATGGAGCACGTATCCCACGTTCACAAGACGAATGGCTTGACGAGGCCATCTTGGGGTTGAAGTCCCAACCTAAGTGTCTTTGCCACATGTCTTCCCCTTCTCTTTCCATCCCATTTTCTGTCAGCCAACTGTCAAATAAAGGCTACTAAAGCCACAAATAAATCATTAAGGTTGTAGGCATGTACTGGAAATGAAAAATGCCAAGGAGGGTACTATTAACACACCCGCTGAGAAGCCAACTCTGGTAATTGGCAGCTCAATAGTCAGTGGCATTAGAAACACCAGGGACCACAGTGAAATGCTTGGCAGTGGCCACAATGGGCGGCATCAAATCCTATCTGAAACTGCTGGCTAACTGCTGGATACAGTAAAGAGTTGTCACTCTGGCGGTAATGACACCATTACCGCCAATCGAAGGTCACTAAAGTTAGTGTTGCTTCGGTGTGTGAGTTACTAAAACAATGTCTGATTGAAATTTTCTCTGGTTCCCTGCTGATCTGACCAGTGATGACATGTTTAGATGCATTTTATCATTCAAATGCTGATTGTCTAGGTGTTTTCCTGAAAATGACATGAGCTACATTGATAAATGGCAAACTTTCTGGGGAAAACCGGGTCTGATTCGGAGAGACAGCATCCAACCCACTTTGGATGGAGCAGCTCTTCTATCTAGGAATCTCGCCAGATTTATTAGTTCTCCGAAATGCTGACAACCCAGGGTCCAGACCAGGAAGCAGAGCCGTAGTTTAACACATCTCTCTGCAGCTTCTGTACTGTTACCCACCCATTACCCTATTGATACGTTGTCTTTCCCACGGCCAAAACTGAACAGATCAAAAACGGATCTAAAAGGAGCAAATCATAAAAATCTCATAAAAATCAATGTCTCAACTTGAACCAAAAAACAAAACAATTAAATGTGGTCTATTAAATATAAGGTCTCTCCCTCCAAAGACTTTGTTAGTTAATGAATTGATTTCTGATAAACAGATTGATTGATTTTTTTCTTACAGAAACTTGGCTACAAGAGGACTATGTTAGTATAAATGAGTCAACTCCCTCCAATTATTTAGATTTCCACATTCCAAGAATTACGGGACGAGGAGGAAGAGTAGCAACCATCTTTCAGTCTGATTTATTAATTAGTCCTATAGGCCAAATAATAACTACAATTCTTTTGAACATTTAAAACCTTAGTATCCCTCATCCAAACTGCAAACCAATAAAACCTCTTCTCTTTGTTGTTTTGTATCATCCATCAGGCCCGTACACTCAGTTTTTGGATCAGTTCTCAGACTTCTTATCTGATTTAGTGTTAAACACTGACAAGGTTATTATAGTGGGGCATTTTAACATTCATGTTAACACTGAATGTAATAATCTTAATGTAGCCTTTTAAAAAATTATCCTAGATTCAACTGGTTTGGCTGAAAAGGTGCATTAAGTGAAACATTCCTGCCCTCACACTTTGGACCTTGTGCTGACATATGACATTGATTGTAAAGAATTAATAGCAATTCCTCACAACTCTATCCTATCTGACCATTTGTAAAAACTTTTGAGTTAAATTTAACTGAGTTCTTCACCCCCAAAAGAAGGTTTCACTATAGTAGATCTTTATCAAATAATGCTGTATCAAATTTTAAAGAGTCTGTCCCCCTTTTAATTTCCCTTTCACAAATTGATACTTTCGTTGACGGTGTCACTTCCTCATTGCGTTTTGCATTAGACAGTGTAGCCCCCTTGAAAAAGAAGGTGATTATTAATTAGAAGCTGGCACCCTTGTATAATTTAGAGTTGGATTCTTTGAAGCACAACGTTAGGAAATTGGAGAGAAAATGGCGCTCTACACATCCTCCCAAACATGATTACCTCATCCTCAGTAAGTGAGGCAGCGTAGGAGACATCTTTAGAACCTGATCGGTGTTTGAACTGTTTAGGCGCAGTGGACTTCTGCCTGTTTGCCATGCTCCTGTAGGATTCTCCCATTGGCCTTCTGATTCTGGACACCGAACTACTGCAAGTACCTCTGACCTAGCCCCACTGCCTAAACCCGTCATTCCCTGACGTCATCTTCCTGTGTTTGTGTGCTTTGCGGTCCAAGGCACTGATCCGTTGCTGGACTAACCCATCTGCCTCACCCTCCGGTACCTCCATGTATGATGTTGAACTGTTCACTGGATTTCCCAAGCCCTGTTATACAGCTCTCTAGCCATCACCATCCCAAAGAACAACCTAAATGGTCAACCAGCAAACCTCCTGGGCCTCCTGCTTAGCTTCAGTGCCACTAATCTGTGCTCTCTCATTCCAGTGGTTCATGAGTGCATACCAACCAGTTTCCAGCCTCACTACACCTGCTGCTTTAATTAACTACTCTTTGTGTCTAATTTGTCGAAGCAACTAACTATGCAAGTAGCATTCAAATAAACGTAGTAAATGTGAAATATATAAGGAAAAACCTAAAAACTATGTAGAAAATTGTAAAAGGGAACAAATAACTAACAGAAGCCTAGAAAAATAAAAACATTGCAGTGCTAGAACAGTCCAGTGTGAACATATATGTTTAAGATCCAAGGGTTGAACTCAAAGGTGGGTACTGTCTTCGCATTGACAGAGCTTTAGCTTTAGCCGAGATTTCAGAGACACAATTTACCATGTTTATAAGGACTAAGCTAAACTAATTTATGCAGGTTAGTTGAGAGAAAAGGCAGACCCAAGGATTAGATGGTGGAAAGTAAAAAAAGGAGTAGCTATCACAGAAAGTGACTATTAGTTAAGGGGAGTAAATTACTTTGAGAGGAAGGCAGTGTGAAAAAACTGGAAATAATGTGTGTTCCACAGAATTAAGACTGAAGAAAAGAAAAAGGAAAGTAGGTGGTGGGGTGAGAAAGTGCAGGAAAAAAAACACGAGTACTGTAAGGCTAAGCACAAAGCAGAGAACATTTATACTGAGCTATGAGACGTTTGACAGTAAACAAGGTGAAACTGATCAGTACTGATTATCGAAACAAAGGAAAAGCGGTACAGTGGGTTAGGATAAAGGATAGAGGGATGTGTTAGATAATAAATAGTACTGTGTAAAGGAGGTGGAAGGGTTACTTTGAGAAGCTCATGAATAAGGAAAATGAGAGAGGGGAGAAGAGATGGAGCAGAGATAGTGAATCACAGGGGGAAATGGTGAGTATGGACTTTGGATAGCATGTAGTGTAGAAAAGGATGACATACCCGTAGAGTATGGAAATGTATGGTAAAGCGAGTGCAGGGGTGTTTGAAGAGTCAATTCTTAAGTATCAAATTTCAATATTTTAAAATGAGCTTCAGACCAAGACTTTTAACATCTAAAAGAACGCCTATCTCAAAAGCATCACAATGGGTTTCCCAGATTTTTTGGTGTAGAACAAACTTCAAAAACATGCATCCTGTTTCCTCCACTTCACAGTTATGTAATACTTTGGTGTAAATCACCGATATAACACATGAACCTTTGTGGTTTTGATGCGACAAACTGTGAAAGAACCCAAGTGGTTATACACATTTTGAAAGGCACTGTTGTTGATGGAATGTCCTGCAAATGTATTCAGCTCTACAAAACTTGCATAGCAGTTTCGCTACTTTTCTTTCTGAGTATGTATTCTTAAAACAATCTTTTATTTGATTTAATATTTAAATTATTTTATTATATTTTGGGACCTTGCCTGTATTTCTCTAGAGCTTTGGTACTGACTGTTATATAGACATAATGCATTAGTAAAAGCAGTATATCCAGGTTACAACTGAACTAACTGTAAAGCTATGCAGGTTGGTCTTTCTTTTTTTTAAGCAGTTGCTTAGGACGTTCCAAAAGTCTTTATCAATATTTTGCAAATCATGGAGGAACTTCTGTTTTCTTACAACTGATGCTTGTTACACTGTTTCCAAACACCAATTAGAAAACAGTGTGGCAAGTGAAATACGTTGCAGAGTTGACACTAAAAGGAAGCCCTTGCAACCACTTCCCTGTGTCACTTTAACAGACAGAAAGGTTATTAAATAGTTTAGAGAGATTTGATTGGCTGGTGCTCTTCGTTGGGTGGATAGTAGGGTTGATAGGATAAATGAGAATAAGTATCTGTTCTTAAAAGCAGGGGATGACACGGATTTCTGGTGACACGGATTCTCTTCATCCACAGAGACGGGTTGAGGTGAGCAACTTCTCTTCACACTGAACCCATATTAAAAAAATAAACTGTTTTATCAAACAGAACCATTTGGGTTTTTAGATATTCTTATTTAGCCAATCAACACCCCTTCCTTTGTTGTATTGCATCTTTATTAATATAAGGAAGATTGCACAAGGTACCTGGGCACAAAGAAACAAACACTACAACAAAACAACTAAACTTAGATATTCAGGTGTGACAGGGGCAAAAACACTGAGAGTTACACACTAGATTAATAATGTGAATAAAAAGCTTATCTAAAGTTAAGTTTTTAAGCAAAAGAGAAAGAGCTTATTAGAAAGGAGGGAAAAAGAAAGAAAAAAATGCGCAATGATTAATTGATAATATGGCATATTCAGATGAAAATGCTATGTTCAAGTTAAAAAGAAAAACTATGCACTACGCATGATTGTAGACTATGTGTTGTAGACTATTATCACTTTTTCATTAAAGTGCTTTTAATATGGTCATGAGTATGTGTGGAACGTGCATCAACAGGCCACTAATATTGTGCGGTAATCTGTCACCACCTAGTGGTCAGAGTTAGTAAGTCTAATTTGGCCATTTTTTATACAAAATAATAATAACAATTGAACTTTATTGATCTCACAATAGAGAAATTCACTTCTGCATCTTAACCCATCCCCTTGGGTTACAGTGGGCTGCCACTGTGCGGCGCCTGGGGAGCAATCAGGGGCCAAGGATCTTGCTCAGGGACCCAGAGTGCCATGACCGGGGATCAGACCGTGTACTTACATACTTCGCTGAGCGCAAGCGCACTGCTCTAACGACTCGGCCACAACCCCCATGATGCCTAAATTTATTTCTTGTTGTACAGGTTATATACAAATTAACGCCAAATCAATTTAGAGTAGACGACACTGAAAAAAGTACCAAACATGAGTTAAGGCAATAAGGAGTTAAGAGAGTTTTTGTAAAAAAGTTCTTAACTTGCTGAATTGTGTTCCAAATTAATATTTTATATAACGCCAGGTCTTGATTGTTTTTTTTCAGGTTCCTGAGAGAGAGAGAGAGAGAGAGAGAGAGAGAGAGAGAGAGATCACTGTGATAGACCTAGGCAGTCTTTCGTTAGGAAGGAAGATCAAAACTGTTAAGCACAGATCTGCAACAGCCGTGGGGAGGGTCAGAGTGACGACATGGTCACCAATACCCGTCCATGGGCTCGGAGTGCAAAGGAGGGGTTGCAAAGTTGCAAAATAGATGTGTGACTGTTCCTTGTGACATAGTTGACATGCCCTGCTTTGCTGTGTTGCAACTTTATTAACAGTTTCTTTTATAAAAAATAAAAAAAAGAACTAAAGAAAATCCAAACCAACTAAATGAAGTCTTATAATATCACTAGTTTTGCAAAATTAGTGATATTCTACATTTTTGAATTTACAGGAACCACAACACCCGTAGAAGCCCTAAAATAGGGCAAGTAAATCCAATTAAAATCATTTTACATATTCTGGTTCAAATCTTTACAGATAGTTGACACTGTGCACTTTACATAAAAAGATCCAGGTTCCATCGAAAACCAGTTTTGACTCAAGTTGCAGCAGTCATATTTTGTTTAATCCCAAATCACAGTAACTAATTAAATTCAAGATTAAGGAAATTTACAAGAAAATAAATAATTATTGTAAAACTGTTTAATTGTATCAACCCATTTCAATATGCTGTTCTGTGCAGGCACAAGATGACTGTGGAGACCATGATTACCTTTAAGTTTTACAAGCTAACAATCAGGACAAAATCTTCTTCAAAACCTTATCTGCAGCATTCATGTTTATTTTAAATCTATCAGCGACTTCTTGCTGGAGTCCCTGACATAAAAATACACAAAGATTTACAGGTTTACTGCATTGGTTAGTTTTCGTTCTAAAAAGTAAAACAGTTACTTATTTGTTGTATGTTGCTTTATGTTCAAGACATAGTTTATCAGCCACAAACCACAAAAAACATGATGCATGATTATAAATCGATTTGCATGTAATTTTGTGAAATAAGTATGAATATATGCCATTGATCTCGTGGTTAATTTCCTGAGTTCTTCTGAAGAACACAAGCCGAAACGTGTTGGTTTGCTAATAAAGTCTGCTCCTTATACTTCATGTGTTGCTGAGGTTTTCATCTTACCAGTTCTTGTATTTTCTAGCCAACCAGAAGTAGGTCACTCATTTTCGTTTCTGTCTGTTTAGAAAAGATGGACGTTGTTCTTCTGATTGCCGTCCTTGCTCTGGTTGCTGGAGGGAACCCAGCCCTTGGTCTTGCTCCATGTCAGCGGAGGGCTCGCGACAACAATGCGTACAAGAAGTTTGTTTCTAAACATGTTCTGCCGGAGAATTTTGCAACTAACTCAATGACTGCATGGGAAAAGTAAGTTATACTAAGTAAAAGAGACCATTCATCAACCCAATTTGATGGGAGTAAATTATTATACATATCAGACTGAAATGACAGGCTTTTTTTATACTAAAGGGAAATAATGAGGCATGCTACTCACATACCCGAGTAAGAACATATGACAATTTCTTCTTTAACACATTTTACAGTGTTCCGAATAATTAGTGGGTACAAATTTTAGCTGTCATATTGCCTGCAGCACATCATATTTGTACTGTAAAATACAGACTTGGCTACCCCACTGCTGAATCAGGTTTACTAATAGTTTCCCAGTTTCAATCTAAAAAACTCACACGGAAAGAAAAGCCAATTAGAAGAATTTTATTGATACAATATTTTAAGACTTTGGCGCTCAGACCTCGGCAGGAAACATTCACGCTGAATTATACTTCAATATGCATAAGCAGGTGAATGAGAATAGAGATGTTTCCCCCAGGCCTGAAACTGGTGGTGGAGTGGAGATAGATGAAGTTTGTTCAGTCCATAGACGCTGGTTTGCGATTTGATCTGCATGAGCTGAATTGGTGGAATCCAGTAGACTGGGAGAGCTGGTACCAGTACTTCACTCAGGGACCCAGAAAGATAGATGTCCAACTTGGATAAACACAGGTTTGCATGAACTGTCCATGATGAGCAAGCATGAAGCGACTGTGGAGAGGAAAAACTCCCCTTTGGGAAGAAACCTCTGGCAGAACCAGGCTCAACATGGCGGTCTTCTGCCGGACCGTTTTAAGGAGTAACAGGGAATTCCATGAGAGTCCAGCAGGAATTACACTCTGGTAGGGACGAGGTTGAAGGAGGACCATAGGAAGCCAGACGGAGCTTGCTACGATGGTGGAGAAGGGGACGGAGGTGGGTTGAATCCGGTCATCAGAGTCCAAATCAGACATTGCGCAGCCACTGCTTGCTTGCTGGGTAGAAGGCTGAGATGTGGATTTGAAGTTATTTTAAGATGAACCCAGGATGCTGATTGGCTTCGTGGAGGAGCAGTTCAAAGCTGATTGGCTTGCGTCGGAGGCGGATGAGTCTCTGATTGGATGGAGGCAGGCAATAGAGTTTCTTCGATTGAACTTCTAGCATTTTCAGACATGTTATTCTACCATCAACAAATGTACTTTATTAATGTGATCAGGATCTTGGTGTTTGAGGATGTAATTTAAGAATAAACTTAAAGGAAAATTTGAAGCAATCCTAATATTCTGGGTGCACTGGGGAGTTTGAGGAAGGGCTCAGTTTCCACCCTGATCGGCTGCTTTCTGCTTGATAAGAAGGAGTCTGATACATATCAGTTAGGGCTGTAAGAAGTTAAGGTATTTTTAGTTTTTGTACAAAACGATGTTCAGTTTCTTAACTTGCGGAAATTTCTTCCAAACTAAGATAACAAATAACCTCAGGTTGTTGACAGTTTTTTTCTTTTCTTTTCAGTTACCTGAGAGAGAGACGTCTCTGTGACAGACCGAGGCAGTCCTTTGTTAAGAATGAAGACCGGGGAAGTTATGTACAGATCTGCAACGGCCATGGGAAGCGTCAGAGTGGCAACCTGTGCACCAGCACTCGTCCAATTTTCCTGTATGATCTCAGAGTGCAAAGGAGTGGTTGCAGAGTCACTAAAATAAGGAAGCGAAATAGATATGTGACTGTTGCTTGTGACAAAGTTGACAACCGCTGCCGCCCTGTTCACTTTGACGGCAGCCAAGGCAGAAGGCCAAGAACAGGTGAAACCTGCAGAGCACACCCTTCTCTCTAGCTTCCAGAGTTCTGCTAAGCAATGCTTCTCTGTTATATCTCCATACCAAGCTTAGGGTCAACATTTTACCAGCTTTGCTTAAACATTTGTCTTTATTTTGTAAACTACTCTAGAGATACCACATCATCAGTGAAAAGAAAAACCTTGGGTTTACGATTTTTAAAATACCACTCTTAGGAATATTTGTTGATGCATCACAAATAATTTCTTCTGTAAATCATGTGTGTTTTAATTTGAGGTTTAGTACTTGAGAAGTCGGTTTTCTGTCATTCGTGATTGAAGTTCCTATATGTGTAGTGCATCAGGTCACCATGGCAACCAGCTATTCACATTGACAGCAGAAATATCCTTTAAAAGATCAGCCTTTTCTAAAACACAGAGAAATGCTAAGCATGGGCTACGTTCTAATTGTTAACTGGCCCATCCCTGACACACATATATGTATGTGATGTGCACCATAGAATCATTAAAATTCAATTAAAAGATCTTTTACAATGTACAGTAAAGGCTTTTCTGCAGCCATAGAAATGTATAAGTGATGTTACATGATTACGTTAAATACTTGAGATGTTTGCAAAGCTCTGCTACAACTGTTTTGTTCTTTGCTTTTATCTAATAAAAATCTGATGAAGTTCACAATCCTGCATTAATTCTCATTTCTGCTGTCATTCACATTTTTTTCATAAGCTCCATAGTAATTCTGATTAATCTTTTTTCCCTCTTAGCTCATGATTTAGATTTTCCTGACAATAAATATCTATAAGGGAGCGCAATCAGAGCAATTACGTAAAGATTTAGAGTATGAACACTGTGGCATTCATCAAGACAAACAAATATGGTGTTTTTGGTTTCCTTGGTCAGTTCCTTATGGATAGGGCATTATCATAGCATATTCTTTAGGTAGGATTTGAACTAATTGGGTGCTTTACCAGAGTCCAACCAAGCTCTCCAGTCACTCTAATAATATATCATGGTCAACAGTGTCAAATGCAGGGCTGGGGTCCAACAGAACTAGCACAGTGGTTCTTCCACAGTCTGTATTTATATGGATGTCATTGAACACTTTGTCGAGGGCAGTCTCAGCCCTGTGATGTGCACGGAAACTAGACTGAAAAACAACAAAGTGGTTGGTCATTTTAAGGAAGCTATTTAACTGTTGAAACAGCTTTTCCAATACGTTTTTCTGTACATATGTCAGTTGTACTTTATTTTTTGACCTGAAAGCCCTCTTCTTCTCCTTTAGCAATGCTATCAAGTCAGGGTTTATCCAGGACTTTCTATTGGAGAAGCACCTTCATAAGGGGCACAGTAGAGTCCACACTAAAGTGGATGTGGTCTGTGAAGTTTTGTTATTTTATCTATGTCCTCCCCATGAGGATAGCTCATTCCACACAGTGGAGCTGAAGCAGTCTCTGAGGACTTCTTCCGCCTCCTCAGACTATTTCCTCACGGTGTGTGTTATAACTGGTTCTCTGTGCACCAGAGGTTTGTACACAGGTTGGCGGTAAACCAAGTTGTGGTCTGAGCAGCTCAGGGAAGGGAGAGGTGATGAACTGTATGCCTCTTTGCAATTAACATACAGAATTATTGTGAGAAACTTTAGCAAAAATAAGTGATGTACACAGGTAAGCCATTAAATGTAATACGGTGTTTCAAATACTAAACAAAACATGTTACCTGGTTAAATAAAGATTAAATAAAATATAATGTCTATTTATTCATAGTAATTTATTTGTGGAGTTTATGAATGGTATACAAAATCTGAATTAATGAACATGTTAGGATTAAACAAATTAAACTAGTTGTGTTGAATAGGCTATGCCTGTGTTTTGACTTAGTGTGTGTCTTACTTTCTCCATTTTAAACAATCATAAATTCCCAGCTGACCAGAGCTTATTTATTTCATATCCTCTCCCTCACTGCTCCTCCTTTCCTCTCCAGCTGTCTCTTTATGTCTCTATGTTGGTCTGACAGCCAGGAGACGAGAAGGTGTGTGTCCTTATAGTCTGGGAGCTTCCACGAGACAACCCAACCCAACTGAGCCGCAGACTGCATGTATTTTTTATTTGAAAAAATAAAGCATGATCCGAACCGAGCCTTCAGTTTTGCCCATCGTTTATAGTTTAGCTGGACAGGTCTTCTGGAGCACCAGGACATATCAGGAAATGTCCCAATGGCCAGTCCATCCCTGAACCCCCCTTCTATTAGCCGATATCATAGCTCTCAACTCTCACGCATTGACCGTGTGACAAACGCATTTCACTGACTTCACATGCTCACACGCAACACATGGCATTTCACACGCAAACATGGCATTTCTCATGCATAAAAATCACAAAGCCCGTCTGGGCTGCGGACGACAAAACTCCGCCTTCTGCTGAGCTGTTTCAGCTTCTTTCACAGCTTGTGGCCATCAGTAATTCCTGCTGCAGTTCTTTTTAACAGAGCAGCAGGAAGAGTGATCAGAGTTATGAATAATTTTAGTCTTAACAGTGGTGAAAGTGAGCCGGTAAGGTCCTGTACCGCGTACACAGGAGGGGAGGGGAGGGGGGGGAGCTGCTGCTGCTAGATGCCCAATTTATTCAGAACCAGTCATGGCTGCACGCTGGATAATAAAACAGTTCTGCTAACCAGATGCAGTTTAAAAAGCCACTTGGTCTGTTTATAAGTTTAGTTTTTATTAATTCTGCATTTTTTAACTACATGCACCGTATTTCTGTGCCTCAGCGCTTGCTCCTCTCACCCCCCCCCTCCTTTCCCTCGGAGCAGGTGCTTTTATCACCGTTAACCATTCAAAACGTGAATCACTACGTTTAATGTCCTCACATCGGTAGCAACGTGTGCCAGTTAAAGTCAATAGGAGAGTTGGTAGCTGTATTTCATGCTGTTTTGTTTTTAACAACATAGAATCAGTGGCGCTTCGGTGGGTGTGCTGCCTCGCGCTTTAATTCAGGTCCGCACTTTTAAGGGTCATTTTAAAGAACTTGTAACATTAGGGGCTTCATCTCAGACTTGTCAGTACCCCTGTTCCCTTTATAGAAGCACTTTACAGTATTTAGTTATGCATTTTCCCCGCAGTGCAACAACGGGGGTAAAATCCGCCCACCGCACCGCCGCACTGACGAGAGCAATAGAGATTTGTCTGTTCAGCGCGGCGACTGACTGAGAAACCTGTCACTGTGAAAGGTGATAATGGTTATAAACTGTAACAGTCTAGAAGTGCATTGAGCTGAAAAGAGGGACACATAGGCAGCTGGATCGTGCGTAAAGACGCAGCTGGAACCTCTGTGTGCTTCAGTGTTGCTGCTGAGGGTAAAATGTTGACCATAAAGGCTTGATGAAACTCAGCCTGAATCACCAATCAGGTTATAGATTTACAGTGATAAACAACCCATAGATGAATGTGTAACAGTATAATAATTCGGTCAATAACTTAAAACTACTTAATTTTATTCAGTATTATTTGAACAATTGTGTATTTTTTATGTTTTAATCCATTAACTGAACAATAAAGTATTAATACGTCTCTTTCTCTTTTTAACAAACGTAATACATGTCTACTTCGTTGTCTGGTGGGATAAAAATGAGATGGAGTTGACTCCACCGGCTCTTCCAGGGTCCAGTTAGCCCCGCCCCCAAACAAGCCCCGCCCCCAAATTAGCATAATCTCACTCTTAACTTTTGATAAAAGTTGAGAGGTCTGCGATATCAGTTTAGAAATTTCAGCTTCAAGGCCAGAAGCCAACAAATTGTGATACAATAATGAAGCTATAGCTGTAAAAAATAAAGGCGATCTTCGTAGCACAGTAAGTATACCTCTCAACACTATAATTGCATAATTCTCACACTGCTTTTGGTTTTGTGTTTATGGAGAGTGCATATTGCATATTCCTATGTATCATACCATCAACAATTTTATCAGCTTTAATTTGAGCCATGTATAAAACTTGGCTTTAAGAGTGCTACAACCACTTTTTTGACAGATGTGGGCTCATTCTACATTAGAAAAGTATGGTTTTGGTGACAAGACTCAATGCCTAGCAATGGCGCCTGTGTGTGTGCATCAATTTCTACAGAGGTGAATAAGGGGGTCCAATCCAGTGATATATATATATATATATATATATATATATATATATATATATATATCACTGCGTGATGTCGTATGTGGACAAGGCAGAGAGCCATCTGTGCCCCACAGCACTGAGCTTGGCAGTCGATAGCACGCATGTGAGCGGGTTGTACGTACAGTGAATCTGACTCCATAGAAATAATCATGGAATTTATCCACAACAGCCCACTTAAGGGCCAGGAACTCCAGTTGGTGAACTGGGGAGTTCCTCTCAGATAGTTTTAGCTTCTGGCTGGCAAAGGCAACTGGTCTCAGACCCTCACTGTGTTCTTGATACAAGACAGTGCCAAGTCCTTTCAAACTGGCGTCCACATGCAGGATGTATGGCTTGTTGGGATACGCAAAAGCCAAAACAGGTGCATGGGTAAGGCAATGGATAATCTTGCGGAAAGCCTCAGTGCAGGACTGGTCCCATCGCTCACCAAAAGGCTCAGACTCTTTGAGATAAGTCTTTGTGTTGTCTTTCTCAGGCTTTTTTCCTTTCTGGGTTGGAGCATAGCCTTTTGTCAGTTCAGACAATTGCCTTCAGGTGCGTAGGCTGTGGCCAAGAACCACCTGCTTCCAGTCATTGAATACAACACATAATCAATACAAGGTGTTGTGTACTGATCAGGAATTGTTCGGCTGTTCCACAAACGGTAATCAATACACATTCTCATGGAACCATTCTTTTTGCGAACAATCATGATTGGGGAGGCATAGAGGCTACACGACTCCTTAATGATGCCCGCACACAACAGTTCTTGGAGGTGCTTTCTCACGTCTTCCAGGTCAGCTGGAGCCAGGCGTCGAGAGCGCTCTCTGAACGGCTGTGGATCTGACATCCGGATTGTATGTTCTACTCCCTTTGCCAATCCAACATCCAATTCGTGCAGCAATAACACCTGAGACCTTTTGGATAGCTTCTGACGGAGTCTCTGTTTTCACTCCTCCTAAACTGGTGAGTCTCCAAAGTTGATCAGGTTCGGATCAAACTGGGTGTTAGCTGCCTTAGATGGAGAGAGGTGAGTAACTGCATCTGTCAGATACATATGCCCGATAACTGTTCCCACTGGTATGATTGTCTCTGTCAAGGACTCATTTTGGACCAGGATTCTAAAATGGCTGACATTCACGTCTTCGCTGGGCACCACCATGGGTTGAAATAGTACACCAGCAGGTGGTGGAGTTAAAGGAGACGAGTCAACCATCACAATTTCTTTGTCGACATGGTGTGTGTACTCGACTTTGCAGACTGCACTACAATCACCACCAGGGGGCAGAGTCAGTGGACCAGGGCCTTGCCATAACACACGGGAAATATTATCCTTCTCTTTCAGACCGGTGTCTGTGTTAGTCGATGTTAGATTATTGTCTCTGTAACACCGTATTCCCAGTTTCTGGGTGATGTCAATGCCACTGTCTCTACATTGCTGCACTAGACGTCGGATGTGACTTGTATTGGTCCCTACAATGACAGGAGTCTAATCTGCAGTTCGGGGCTGGGGGCAGATAAGAGCGAGGATTGTCATAGTCTGGTCGGTCCCTGCAACTTTTGCTGGATATTCAACAACGACCACTACGTACCCACAGTAGGGATAACTGCCCTCAGATTCACTTAGTCCCCACAGGGCTAAACCAGACACGGGGCGTATTAGGACATCAGACAGGTAAGACTGATACCAATACTCAAAAATAAAGGTGACCTGAGAGCCACTATCAATCAAGGCATCACAGCAATGACCATTTACTTTCACCGGTACGATGCTGGGTGGGCCAATTAGGCCTTCAGGAATGCCAGCTGGCTCAGATGAGGTAACAGCACTTTTTTTGACCCCACAGTTCACTTCACTGGCGGGGGAAACACCAGACTGCTGTTGGCCTTTTGTCACCTTTAAAGCATGGATTAGCTTTCTGATAACCTTGGTTTGATCTTCAGGGTTGTGACACTTGGTGGCAAAATGTTCGCTCTCACCACACCTGTAGCAGAAATTCTGCTCTGACTTTTTTGGTGTTCCTTTGGGTGTGTGGGAGACCTGTTTAGAAGCTTCTAAGGTTGAAACCGCCACATGTTGCTCAGACATCTTGTTATCTGCTTTAGACGTTTCAGTTGTTTTTTCAAGGCAGCCAGTTCGGCGTCTTGCCGGTTCTCGGGACCAGGCGGTGCAATGATGGTGTAACCTCCCTATAATCCTCTTTGACTGGAGTGTATTGGGTCACCACTGATGCAACGATGGACTTTAGTTCTTTTATTTCCGCCTTTAAGCTCTTGATCTCGGCCTGCCTTGTATCCACTTCAGGATTAGCATGTACTTTGTGTACTGAGGCACTGAGCTTCTTTCTAGAACTTTCATACTCTTCCTCAGCACGGATCTCATTCAAAAGCTGTAGAAAGTTTGGGGGTGCAGTCTTCCTTTCTCTCAAGCGCAGCTGGATCAACATCAGGTCTGAAGTGATAGCACCTCTTTGCAGTGGTTCCAGTCGAGCTCGATCCGTGCAGCTTGCAGAAAGACCACCTCATTGAATCACCTTCTCTAGATACCTCTCCAGATGTCGAAGAAAATCGGATAATTTCTCTCCTTTTTGCTGTTGCATCAATCGGAAAGCAAAGTAGAGATCATCGCCGGACTCAGCACTTCCAAAAGCCCTTTCAAGGGCTTCCAAGCATTCTTTTACGCTGGCGTTAGGGTTGGCATGCCGTATTGCTTTCACAATTTCTAGTGCAGGCCCCTTTAAACTTCCAATAAGTCTGCGTCTTTTTTCTCGGTCAGAGCCATGCTTGCCCTAGCCAATGATCAAATGGTTCATCACCTGGTGGCGTTGGTAAGGTTCCTGAGAATATGCGTAGTCGGCCGTAGCTCCCACCATCAGCTGGTTTGCTTGTCTTGTCCAAAAAATCTCCAACAGCACGAAAGATAGATTCAGAGGAGCTAGTGGGCTGGTGTGTACTGGGAAATAAGCTTTTGACGTCCTCCATTGTTTTCCCTTCAGTCTGCAGCAACCCTTGCAGTTTACTATTAAACTCTTCAGCAGCTGCCTGTGCATTTCCAATGATGATAACAGGCCACATCTCTCCACCATCAATCACCACAACTTCAGGAGGAACTCTCTCCTCATTCACAGTCTCTTTACACTCGCACAAAACCATCCGTCTGTTTAGTCTGGCACTGAAGTTTCTCCCACGGACACGCACCCGTCCCAAAGACTTGATAGTTCCCAGTGTTTCTTCTACTTCACTGATCCTTACATCTTTTGGGATGATGGTCATAAGCGAATGAGTCTGATCCAAACCCTCACCACGGCGCCAGCGTTTTAACTCTTACACTAGTTCTGATTTGTCCATGTTTATGCTGTTTGTAAATAGCTTAGCACTTTAATTAGTTACTTTAACTCAGTAACGTTTTAAATTAACCTCTTTTTTTTCCTTCTGAGCAATCCAAAACAATCCCAGCGGTGCCTCCATTTTATGTAGCGCTCCCCTCAGTTACCATAAAGATGAGGGCAGTGCATTTGGGTTCTTTTAAAATATCACTTGTGCTTAACCCTGATGTACTCAGCTTTAATTGTAGTTTTGGATCTCTCTTTTAACCTTATTGATGTGCCTATTTTATCTTACCTGTGACATTTCAGTTAGCTCAGAAAACCAATAAACAAGTCAAACCCAGAATCAGATGAATTCCTCTGTTAAGGTAAGAATAAAACACATCACAAGATTTCTAGAAACTCTGTATTCAACTATTTATATGAAAATTTAAATATAAATAATAACAAATTAAATGAAACAAATTAAATGAAAATACCAGTGTTCTTTTTCTTTCAATTAACAATCTTCAGAATAAATTGCCTCTCTTTTCTTCAGGCAAACACTATACCACACATACACATAATTAACAAAAACATGCAATTTGTGGGCCCACACACCTTATTATTAAAGCCGGCAATCTTATTAGTTTTACTTTTTAAAACCTAAATGGGTACCCTTTAGAGCTCGGTGCAGGCCTAATTGTAGCTGGAGTTCGATGACCTCAAAACCCCAAGGCGAATGGCAGTGGAAGAAGTGAGTTAAAGAGGAAAATCCGTCTGGAGGATATGAAGGCTCGTCACTGCCGAAGTCGCGTCGCTTGCTCTCCGTCTGCAGCTCTCCGTCTGCAGCTCCCCCTCCGTTCCCACCGTCTGAGCGGGCTGTTAGCTTAACAAAGCCACGGCAACACACTAGCACCTCAGTTAGCTGCTAGCTCCTCATTTACCTCTCAGCTCAGGTTGAGTAGTCCACCCAAACAAACTGGAAAGGTACCATTAAGTCCTCTGGAGAGTCCAGGTAGTACTCCTCCACGACTTTGGTCACAAAACTGCTTAACAGTCTCTTTTTGATACCGTTCGCCAGCTTTTTCGTTTCTCTCTTTTTTCTTCGTCTTTTCTCCCTCTCCCTCGCCTCTCTCCCTCTCTGCTGTCCCGCCGTAGCCACACCCCCACCCATTTCTATTAACCCCCTAAATTTACACAAATACATCTCTCAGACAAATAATAACATAATATATACATTTAAACTGCTTTTATAATGTTTTTAACATTTCAACACATTTCAACCTTCTTACTCAGACTATTTTTCTATTTGAATGAAATAGTACCGTTTAACATTTTTAACCGGGTTACACTAAACCACAGAGAAGTGCTAAGCATGCATTTTTCTTATTATTAGTTGGCACATCCCTGAAACACATTTATATATTTGATTTGCACCATATAATCATGATTCAAAAATATTTTATAATTTTAAAGTGGTTTCTCTGCATCCAAAAAAGTATGTTAAATAAGTTGTTGTTTAAATTATTCTTTTGCTTAAAATGTTTGCAAAGCTATGGCATAATTGCTTCAGAATCAGAATCAAGTTTCTTGCCAAGTAGGTTTGCACTTACAAGGAATTTGACTTGGTGTTGATGGTGCAGACAAAATAGATATATGTACAGAATCTATAGCTATGCTGGCTGATCATTTTTAAATTGGAAGCATATATAGTAAAGCAAATTGGCCCAATAACTGAGCCTCATGGTACTCCATAAGTGACCCTGGACTTTGAAGACGATTTAATACACATGAACATAGTGGAATCAGCCAGATGAATAAGATTTAAACCAGTCTAATGCTTTTCCCTAGAGTATGTTCTAGTCTTTCTAGGAGAATATTGTGTGTCAAATGCAGCACTGAGATCCAATAGGCCTAAAACCTCCAGCCATAAGACACAAGTCCATTATCTGAGGCCATGACAATATTATTAATGACTTTCACCAGAGCGGTTTCGGTACTATAATGAGCTCTGAAGCCTGACTGAAACTCTTTAAACAGGTCATTATGGTGTAAATGTTCACATACTTGATTAGCAACTCTTCATAGGAGCTATATATGACTTGCCGTTCTGTTTCGCCAACATCCTTGGGGGGCAGATCACCTGAGCTACTGCCTGCTGATGGTGGTCAGAGGATTCAGTGGCGCCGATGTATGGCACCCACGCTTATGTCAGTCTGCCCCAAGGCAGCTGTGGCTATTAACATAGCTCAACTCTATAGGGTGTGAATGTATGAGTGAGTGGGTGAATGACTAATTGTAATGTAAAACGCCTTTGGTGTCGGACTTGATAAAACCCTATTCACCCTATTCAGCCCCACCTACTTGTTTAACATCAGCACTTCCGTTTTGTCTTAGCACTTCTAGTGAGCCGTCAATCCGCTGTTGTCTGTATCAAAAAATGACATGAAAAGAAACCAATACATCATCAAAAAGCTCCAAGGGAACTTGTCTGCCTCATCAAAGGGTTCTCAGCTCTCTCAAATACCTTACGCATTGCCCTGACTTCACACACATTGCATTCCTCACGCAGAAAAATAAAGCCCATAAGGAATGGGCTACAGATGATCCATTGACAACACTGTCCATTCAGAGCGCAGTTAAATAAAAATGATTTGAGATCTAAATCCGCTTTCTGAAGCCTGTTGCCCGTCACTGCCTGAAGTAGCCGAGGAGAGGGTTCCGCCTCCACCAGTAAGCTCCGCTCTGCCGGCCGCTGAAGGATCTGCTCTGCCGACCACTGAAGGCTCCGCTCTGCCGGCCGCCAAGAAAATAGATCCGCCGGCCGACGAGGATGAGCCCAAGGTCTCCGAGGGAGCCGCTTTGCCTCAGCCCGAGGCCTCCGAGGGAGCCGCTTTGCCTCAGCCCGAGGCCTCCGAGGGAGCCGCTTTGCCTCAGCCCGAGGCCTCCGAGGGAGCCGCTTTGCCTCAGCCCGAGGCCTCCGAGGGAGCCGCTTTGCCTCAGCCCGAGGCCTCCGAGGGAGCCGCTTTGCCTCAGCCCGAGGCCTCCGAGGGAGCCGCTTTGCCTCAGCCCGAGGCCTCCGAGGGAGCCGCTTTGCCTCAGCCCGAGGCCTCCGAGGGAGCCGCTTTGCCTCAGCCCAAGCCTCGTGAGGAGGTCCAGGAGGACCTGCCTCCGCCCAAGCCTCGTGAGGAGGTCCAGGAGGACCTGCCTCCGCCCAAGCCTCGTGAGGAGGTCCAGGAGGACCTGCCTCCGCCCAAGCCTCGTGAGGAGGTCCAGGAGGACCTGCCTCCGCCCAAGCCTCGTGAGGAGGTCCAGGAGGACCTGCCTCCGCCCAAGCCTCGTGAGGAGGTGCAGGAGGACCCGCCTCTGGCCTCGGTTTCCGCCGAGACCGGTAGCTTGGCCCTGCCTCTGACTTCTCTGTTTGGCCGGAGCCGCAGACTGCGGACTTCGAGCCGCTCGACTCTGCCTTGTCGGGGCCGCCCACCACGGCGGCCGCCTCTTACTTTTTTGTTCGGCCAGAGCCGCCGACCGCGGTCTCCGGGCCGCTTGACTTTGCCTCGTCGGGGCCGCCCTCCTCGAGGGTTTAGTCGGGCGATGCTGCTCCGCCGCCTGCCTCGTCCAGGACGACCTCCACGAAGACTTTTTCTTTTTTGCTTAGCAGCCGTTTTTGCCTGAGCCCTTAAGGCCAGTGCCTTCTGTTATTTTTTGGGCTCGATTTCAGTTTTTGATTTACTTAGGATTTTGGGGTTTTAGAGTTACTTAGGGGTTCTTGTTTTCTTAGAGTTCTTAGTCTCTGTTTTGCTTTTGTTTTTCCTGCTCCGTTTTAGGATTCTAGATTTTGCCTTAGTTTCCAAGCTTTGCTTTGCTTCCTCATTTATAGCCTTAGTTCTCTGGTTTTCTCGTTAGTTTACTTGTTCATGTCCTAGTTTTCTTGTTTTGCCTTAATTTCTAGTTTAGCTTTAGTCTCATAGTTCTGTTTAGTATTTTGTTTTGATTTAGTAGTTTTTTGCTTCGGTTTTTCTTTTGTTATCCCTACCCTAGTTCTTCTGGTTTTGTTCTATAGGTTAGTTCATGCCTGGTTTTCTAGTTTTTGGTTTAGATCTGTAGTTTCCCAGCGCTCTTTAGGTCCCAGCGCTTCTTAGTTTTGTTTTGGCCCCCTAGCTCTTAGTCCCCTGGCGTGTTTGACGCTCTCCATTCTCCGGAATTTAGACGCCCTTAGTTCCTGGTATTTTTGTTTCCTGGCGTATTAGGATGCCCTTTGTTCTTGGTTCCCTGGTGTTTAGATTTCTAGCGTTTAGATTTAGTGTTCCCGGCGTGTTTAGACGCGCTCTGTTCTTGGTTTCCCGGCGTGTTAGGACGCCCTCTGTTTTCGGTTCCCCGGCGTGTTAGGACGCCCTCTGTTTTCGGTTCTCCGGCGTGTTAGGACGCCCTCTGTTTTCGGTTCCCCGGCGTGTTAGGACGCCCTCTGTTCTCGGTTTCCCCGGCGTGTTAGGACGCTCTCTGACTCTTGGTTCCCCGGCGTGTTAGGACGCCCTCTGTTCTCGGTTCCCCGGCGTGTAAGTACGCCCTCCGTTCTTGTTCCTAGGCATTTTAGATGTTCCTGCTTCCCTCACATCCCGACGTTCTCTTCCCCAAGCCCTGGCGTTTTCCCTTTGGCGCTGTCGTGCGCCCGTTCCTTCCCTTTGGCGCTGTCGTGCGCCCGTTCCTTCCCTTTGGCGCTGTCGTGCGCCCGTTCCTTCCCTTTGGCGCTGTCGTGCGCCCGTTCCTTCCCTTTGGCGTTGTCGTACGCCTGTTCTTCCCTCTGGCGTTGTCGTACGCCTGTTCTTCCCTCTGGCGTTGTCGTACGCCTGTTCTTCCCTCTGGCGTTGTCGTACACCTGTTCTTCCCTCTGGCGTTGTCGTACGCCTGTTCTTCCCTCGGGCGTTGTCGTACGCCTGTTCTGCCCGTTTTTGCCTTGTGTTCGCCTGTCATGCCCGTTTTTGCCTTGTGGCGATGTTCGCCTGCCAACATCTGTTAGATGCCCTTTGTTTGGTTTACCAGGGGTTGTTAGAAAACCCCCTTTTAGTTCGCCCTAGTGGGTAGTTTTGGTTTGATTTTTAGCCCGCCATCCTGCCTTCCCTCCACCCACCCTGGTTCGGTCACTTTTGTAGTTTGTTTTGTTTGATTTTAGGCCGTCCGGAGTCCGGCCTTGAGGGGGGGGTAATGTCATGGTTGAGTTTTGGTTTGGCTTTGTTTTTCTGTTTTAATTTTGTCATCTCTTTTGGGTTAGGTTTGACTTTATTTATTGTTAGTTTTCAGTCATCAGTTATTTTCTGTCAATTTTCACTTCACCTCCTCAGCAGTCAGTCACACCTGATAATCATTTACCAGTTAATTAGTCAGACCCTTGTTTCACCTGTTAGTGCTCTATTTAAACCTCCCTCTGTCTTCAGTTCAGCACTGGGCCGTCATCATTCCACACCTCTCCATGCCAGTCCCCGTTTTGCCTTGGAAGCTTTGTTTTGCTCCTCTTGTTAAGGTTAGTCCTGTCAGTCACTCTAAAGACTGTTTGTTCACTGTTTGTTCCTGGAGAGGTTCTGCTCTGTGTCCTGGTGTCTCCAGAGAACTGCTAACTGGACTAGCCATCCTGGAAAGGCTCTGCTCTGTGCCCTGGTGTCTCTCAAGTTCTGATAACCTGACTAGCCGCACTGGAGAAGCTCAGCTCTGTGCCCTGGTGTCTCTCAAGTTCTGCTAACCTGACTAGCCGCCCTGGTGAAGCTCAGCTCTGTGCCCTGGTGTCTCCAATGAACGGCTAACCTGAGTGCTATGAGGCCTGCTAGCCGAGCAGCACCTTGCAAGAGTGGACTCTCTGTCTCCGGGCCGTCAGCTCCTGCCATCACATTCATCCCTGACCTTCTGCAGTCCTGAACCTCCGGTCTTCATCATTCACCACCCAGCATACTTCCTTCAATAAAGACTCAAACTTTTAGTCCCGTGTGTGCGTCCTGAGTTCATCAGTAAACAAAACCCTGACACTAACAAAATATATACTGCAGGATAGAAGAATGTGAACTTTTGCTTCATAATTGATAAATGGCTTTCAGTGGTTTTGTACACCAACCCTGGGTCTTTCTGCATGGAGTTTGCATGTTCTCCCTGTGCATACGTGGGTTCTCTCCGGGTACTTCGGCTTCCTCCCACAGTCCAAAACCATGGCTGTTAGGTTAATTGGCCTCTCTAAATTGTCCTTAGGTGTGAGTGTGTGTGTGAATGGTTGTTTGTCCTGTTTGTCTCTGTGTTGCCCTGCGACAGACTGGTGACCTGTCCAGGGTGAACCCCGCCTCTCGCCCAGTGAATGCTGGAGATAGGCACCAGCACCCCTCGCGACCCCATGAGGAACCAAGCGGGTTAGAAAATGGATGGATGGATGGTTTTGTACAGTATGGCTGCATAAGGTATCATGAAAACATTTTAATTTTTTTTCATTTATCTCAGAACATGAAACACACACCTTGCATAAAATCCCTATCCAAAGTAAAATAGTTCTGACTGTCATTAGGTACAGAGATGAGATCCTCAGACCCATTGTGAGGCCATATGCTGGTGCGGATGGCCCTGGGTTCCTCCTAATGCAAAACAATGCTAGACATACTGTGGCTGGAGTGTCAGCAGTTCCTGCAAGACAAAGGCATTGATGCTGTGGACTGGGCCGCCTGTTCCCCAGACCTGATCTGGAACATCATGTCTCGCTCCAGACTGTCCAGGAGTTGGTGGATGTGTTAGTCCAGGTCTGGGAGGAGATCCCTCAGGAGACCATCCTCCACCTCATCAGGAGCTGCCCAGGTCATACAGGCACGTGGAGGCCACACACGCTACTGAGGCTCATTTTGACTTGTTTCAAGGACATTACATTAAAGTTGGATCCATGTGTAGTGAGTTTTTTTTAATCGTGTGATTTCCATTGATAATTTTTGTGTGATTCTGTTGTCAGCACAATTAACTATGTAAAGAACAAAGTATTTAAAAATAGTATTTCATTTATTCAGATCTAGGATGTGTAATTTTAGTGTTCCCTTTAGTTTTTGAGCAGGATATTTACTAGTACAGCTGAAGGTTAAGATGCCCATTGGTTTATCTCCCACATCTTATAACATAAAGCAACACATGAATATTTGGCTTCCTGTTTGTCCGTCCAACAATTGTTGTGATACTTAGCTCTTTCGTTTTTTAAAAAAGTGTGCACAAACACTGACCTCAAAACCTGTTTCATTCCTGCAAAATCCCTGATAAGCAAACAGACCTTTTTCAATGTGTTTTCCTGTAGTTAAACATTAACCAGGTATCTTGAAACCACATGACAAGCAGGACGCAGCAACACATTAGTCACTTTCCAGTCCCGCCGTAACAGAACCAGGATGAATGTCATGTTTTGGATATTACTGTGGTTCTGTGGTCTAACTTTGGCCCAGGATGTTGTACCTGAAACAGATGTTGCCACTGAAACAGGGTCATGCTTTCCAGATATGTGCAAATTCCTCAAAGAGTTTGGGGCCATGAAAGAAAAGCAAGAAGGTTTGGAAACAAGACTCAAGGAGACTGAAACCCAGGTTTCAGAACTGAAGAAGAAAGGTAAAAAAAAAGCCTGTGTCCTGAATTAATTTAAAATATACCGTTTAATAAATGGAACAGTTCAGCAATTTTTTTAATATTTTGAATTCAGAAGCATCCAAGATAGCATTCAGTGCTGCATTAGGTGGAAATGGGCATGTTGGGACCTTCAACATCGACACAACACTGATATACAGCACAGTGATAACAAATGTGGGCAACGCCTACAATCATCACACAGGTGAGTCAATATTTTATCCATTTTTGTTTCTATTCTACAATATAATATTTCTAGTATCAGTTCTCCTTCCTAGAAATGGCACCTTAATATAGGGGAGGCGTTCATGGACTCTCCTACTCCAAATTTGGCCAGGGGAAAGATTCTAGAGGTGGTTCTTGAGGCTTCGTATCTTTGTGTTGGAATTCTCCGCTGTGTGCCGGAGCATCACCTTTTTGCAGTTTTGATTTGAAAGAAGCTGTTGTGATTTAATTTATATGCCATTTTATCCTCAAATATGGGACCTTACCTTTTTAAAAGATGTGTGGCAATAAAAACTAAATGTAATATTCTTTCAATCTTAAATCATTTCTTTTTAAAATACAATATACAATGCCATTCGGACCTTATTTCTCTATTGGTCCAGTAAAGTGTAGTTTGTACAGTTTATACGACTGCAGTGTCTCTTCATACAGCCGGACTAAAACTTAACAAGATTTTTTATCGTCCTTTCTCAGTCATTTATATGTCTGAAGTGTTTGTGGTAGAGGTTGTTTACATTTGGTGAAATTAGGACAGCTATGACGTCGAGGGAAAAAAAAAGTGCACTTGAGTAAGGTGTGCCATGGATCTGTTTAATCTGTTGTTGATATGTTATCTGCATTCCAGTCAGGCCTATTCCGATTCTTGGTACAAAGTCAAACCTTTTGTTAGTGTGGGTCAGACCACACCTGGGCTGGCCTTGTCCCTGCTTCTGTCTGTGATGGTTATGAACAGGCTCTCAAGGAGTGTATGCTGGAATTGCTTTAGTCTGTCACTGTGTAAAAGGAGTTGAGCCAAAAAGTAAAGGTTTTGATTTTCCGTACTGCATTGAATCTCGCACCTACGATCAGGAGAGATGGACCATGACTGACAAAACAAGATCCTGTATTCCAGCAGCTGAAATTACCCTCCTTTGAAGAGTGACTAGGTTCAGCTATAGACAGAAAGGAAAGCCATTCTTCCTCAGCATCAAAAGAAGTTAGTTGAGGAGTTTGGGCACCTGATCATGATTTTATTTATTTATTTATTTGACAGGGACAGTACAATTAAACATTGCAACCAAACAGGTGGCCGATGTCCAAGTACATAAGGCTTGTAGCCATGGGCTAATTTGCAGCCTTCGTCCCTGGTTAGGCTTTTAAAAGGTGTAAGCAATAAGGGGGAGGGAGGTTAGTAAAAACACACAAATACATAAAAAACAAGAAAAGTTAAAAGAAACAATACAGTACAAGCCAGTTTAGTGTTCACACTTTTGATTGTCTTTGAGCCATTTTTTCAATCTTGTGGAGAAAAGTTTAACATCAGTCTGTGACTTAAGCTCCAGAGGCAAAGAGTTCCATAAATGTGATGCTTTCACTGAGAAGGCGGACTGACCCATAGATGTCCGACATCTTTTAATCCTGCAGTTCCCACTAGCTCCAGCTCTTGTCCTGATTCCTTCATTTGCATACTTTAGAACAAATTTACAGATTACTTCAGGGGCAAGACCATTAAGGCATTTAAAAATAGCTTTTAAAAATGAGAAATTTATAAAATTGTCAAATGTCATCATGTTGTATTTTTTAATAATTTTGCAGTGATGCCACTTTACCGGTTTTTGATCGAATATTTTTAGTGCTTGTTTGTAAAGTGAGAGTAAAGGTTTTAAAACAGACTTTGTGGCCTGGGCCCAAACGATGGAACAATAAGACATATGGGATAAAATCATTGCATGTAAATATACTTGTGCAGCTTGATTTGATACACATGGTCGAATCATTCGAAAGCAATTTATATTTGTCTTTATAGTTTTCGTCATTTTCTTAATATGGGCATCAAATTTCAATTTTGAATCTACAACTACCCCCAGATACTTAAATTCACCAGCCGGCTTTATTTCATGTTGATTAATAATTATTTTGAGTTCATTGTTTGTAATTTTCTTAAGGGAGAAACACATGGAGACAGTCTTGGTGTAATTCAGAGTTAAGCAGTTATTTTGGAGCCACTCTGATAAGATGCACAACTGTCTATTTAAAAGATCAGAGGCCTTTTCAGGTGTGTCTGCTGCCACATAAATTATTGTATCATCTGCATACATTTGACAGTTGGCATCTTTGCAGATGTTTGGAATATCATTTATGTACAAACAGAAAAGTAATGGGCCCAAAATGGACCCCTGTGGTACACCCACATTACATTTTTGGATCCCAGATTTGACGCCATTAATTTTAACGCACTGATGTCGTTGCTCAAGATAAGATTTAAACCAACTTAGGGTTTGTTTCGAAATATGTAGTTGTTCCAGTTTCCTGAGCAGAACTGTATGATTTACAGTATCGAACGCTTTTGTAAAATCTAGAAATACTGCCCCAACACATTTTCCTCCATCCAAACTACTTTTTATGTATTCCATAAAATGGCATACAGCCATTTCCGTGGAATACCTTGGTCTAAATCCAAATTGTTTGGAGTTAAGTATTCTTTTCTCCTCTAAATAGGCCATTAATTGTTCAGCAACTAGCTTCTCTAGCACCTTAGAGATGACAGGTAGAATTGCAATGGGTCGATAATTACAGACCGCATCAGCTGATCCAGACTTAAAAATTGGAGTCACAACAGCTGTCTTAAAACCTTGTGGAAATTCACATTTTTTAATTGACAAGTTCACTAGATGAGATATTGGTTTTACTAGATCTGCACTATACTTTTTGATTAAAAATGTATCTAAACCAAATATATCTTTTGCTTTGGATGAATTTAATTGATTGATAATTGTCCTTATTTCACTTTGGTCAACCTCTTTGATGTGAAAAGGTGAGGCTGAATCTTCAGCAACATTTTTTGGAGGTAAAATTGGATTGAAATTTCCAGCAAGTTGCTCTACTGAATTAATAAAATATGAATTGAATTCATTTGCAATTTTGGCAGAGTCATTGCAAACCATTCCATTTATATTGAGCTTTGTTACACATTTTCTCAAATTGCACTTGCGATTGGTCAACTTGTTAATCTGCTTCCATATTTCTGAGCTATTTCCACTTGATTCAGCAAACAATTGCATAAAATATGTGGACCTTGACTTTCTGATTTCATTAACAACTTTATTTCGTAGTCCTTTAAAGACAAGTGTGTCTGTTTGCAATTTAGTTTTTAGTGAAATTTTCAGAGCAAGATCTCGCTTTTTCATAAGTTGAATAATAGCATGGTTTACCCAAGGTAGACCAGTTTGTTTTCTATTGTTTTTTATGACACAACTAAATCTTTGAATAATATTTGTTAGAGTCTCAGTTAACTGATCACAGCATTTATTTACACTTTCTGTTTGTATCACATTATCCCAATTCATGTTTTTCAGTTCATTTTCAAATAAGGGTAGTTTGTTTTTTGGAATAGACATTTGACTTTTTGTTGCATTAGGCACTGTGAAAACTCCCTCTAGTCGTTTCTTTGTTAATTTCCTGACTAACAGTGTCATATTATGATCTGATAGACCTGTCACAAGGTTATATGTTTTGATGATTCGTTCTGGTTTATTTGTGATTATTAAGTCTATCAGAGTTTGACTAGTTTTGGTGATCCTAGTTGGTTTTTCAAGAATTTGGACAAGTTTATGTTTTGATAACACAGCTTTTAATTTATCCCTTTTGTTTTTCTCCATCCAATTTATGTTCATATCTCCGATTAAAATTGTTTCACATTTAATATTAATTTGTTTTAACATTTCATCAAAGTCTTGATAAAAAGATGCACCATGAGATGGTGGATTATATACAACTAGTAAGTTAAATTTCATTGTAGGTGACAGTAAAACTTTTAAAACAAGGCATTCAATTCCTAAAGTATCCAGTACAGTGACAGAACAATTTAAACCATCTTTGATATAAATCAAAACACCTCCCCCTTTCCCATTTGTACGATCCTTCCTATAGCATGTGTATCCAGGAACATCAATCATGCTTGTAGGAACATTAATATTTAGCCAAGTTTCACTCAGTGCCAAAAAGTCAATGTTTGAATTGCTCAGTAAATGGTGAACTTCATTTAGTTTTGATAGTAGGCTTCGAATGTTAAGATGCCCCCCAAAAATTCCTTTTGGTTTTGTTGCAGAATCCCAGATTACTTTTGCATGGTTTACAGTTTGAAAATATTTCAGCTCTTTTTGTTTATTTGCTGCACAATGAGCACTTGTAAGTTTTTCTGGATTTCCTTGGCAATTTGCAGCACCAGAATTGATAGTTACAGTTTTCTCAATGTCAGGATTTACATCAGAGAATGTGTTCATCTTCAACTTCATTGAGAAGTCATCTGGTAGTAAGCCAGTGGGTGTCCACGCTACTGCGTGGACACCCACTGGCTTACTACCCACTGACACCCACTGATCAGAGTAGATGGATGGTTTTTAACTGCATGGTCTACTTAGGAACCCAAAACAAGTTACAGAAAACCTAGACACTAACAAGAACATTTTTACAATCTAAACTGACATTCTATGGATTTTTCTCTATTTAGTCTATTGTTTTCGGTGTAACTGTTTTGCAGATTGAAATCTAAAAATTCAATCACAGTTTGCAACATTTTTGACATTTTAAATTTGCTTCCTCAGGTATTTTTAGTGCACCTGTTGCAGGTGTATATTACTTCACCTTCTTTTATCATGCTGGAGGAAGTGAACTTGTGAGTCTGGCCCTTATGAAGAACAGTGAGGTTATTTCTACAGCCTATGACCATAAAACATCGCATGACGGGGCTGATAATGGAGGCAACGCAGCATTCCTGCAACTACAGCAGGGAGACCACGTGTATATGCGGCTGATTGCCAGCACTCATGTCTGGGGAAACAACCATATCACCACTTTTAGTGGTGCTCTTCTGCATCCTCTCTGAAATCAACTGTGTAAGAGTTTTAAGAAATAAAGTTGTGTCAGAACATATCTGACTGTATATCTCTGAATAAAATTTGCATGATCACGTTAACCTTCCTTGAGTCAAATCCTATTGTGTCTGCACACTTGATCAATCATGGTTTCATCAACACTGTCACATTGTCAAGGTCCTGGAGTAGCAAACCCACAGTCTATCACAATGCTAACACTTTGTTTGGGCCTTATAATGTATGATCATAAAGTCTAACCACAGATTCTCAATTGGAGTTAGACTAGACCATTCTGATACATCAAAATGTTTCCCCTGAATCTAGTTTCCGGCTGGAATCTCCTTCCCAGCCACAGGCAGACTGACAGGTTTGGCTGAAGAATATCCCTGTAACACCTCCATCTTCCTCCTCCACTTAGAGCAATGTTGTTACTTTGTTACCATGCAAGAGTGTTCCTTTGCACAATATTAATCTGTACATCTTCATATCTATATTTACAGCTAAAGCTTAAGGTCCTAGTTGGACCTTATGATGTAGTTTTCTGAAATGCTGTGTTTCACACCTTGGAATATTCTCAACTCTTCTGTGTTTTCTCAAACACCTTGGTTTTCTATTCTGTCTGGATATCACAAAAGACAATCCTTAATGGCCAGTGTGTTGTATTGTTTTACCACACATGAATGTAATGAATAGGCCATTAGCATGTTCCTGCAGAACCTAAAGTTATGCTGAGGAGCTACTGAAATCCTTTGAATCATCTTTGGATGAGAAAGGTCTCTGAGCCATGCAGGACGCTGGCCCCTGAGAACGGGAGTGGGACACCTCTTGTATAAGTGATTTGTTGATGCTACAGGAGGTTGCCTATATTGCATGTGTAAAAGGCTACAGGATATTATTCATTGATTTAATTACTATAATTGCCACAAAGTTCATTTGGTCAAAATATCTAATCAGCTACTTGAAAACCTTAAAAGGGATGACTTAAAAAGTCTACAGGTATTCATCGAGTACATAGGAAGCAATAACAAAACAACCAATGGCGTGTTGACATTGTAGCTTTATTGTCACTCCCATATAGCTGTCAATGCTGGTTTTATTTTTGTGTGCTGACAGAGCAGACATTTTTTTTTTATTTGTATCCACAGGAAACCAAAGAAACAACAACATTTTATAGACAAATGATCATTAAAAAACTGTAATGGCAAGCAAACAGTTAAGTTGGTTAATTTGGTAGCCTAAGAAGTTGATGCTGCATGGGTTACCAAAACAAGGTATTTTAAGTTGTTTTTTAAAGTAAAACAGTTACTTTATTTGGAACTTCTACATTACGTACTCCTAAACCCTGTCTAAATAAAGTTAGAAGAAAAAGTATTTCCTACTATACATATACATTTTCCCACATACATATACATTTTCTAACAATAAGTCATAAATCAGGGAAATAAGCTAACAAGGCTTCAAATACTCTAGTTAGGGAATGTTGGACGCTTATGCGTTAAGTCACACAGCTTTACTTGTCTACAAAATATATTGCTTTGATTATATATAAAAAAAAAATGTCAAAGCCTAAACTCAACCCAAAAAAGTGTTTACATCAGTAACAGTTATTGCTATTGAAGTGTTTTCAAGAACAGTGTAATGCTAGTGTTGCCAGTTTGGCTTTCTCTATCCAAAACTAACGTGTTTGGCTTTGCTGCTATTTATCTAAGGCATATAACATAAACCAGGTGATATTAGATGACTTATCAGATAAGCTGTATGGTCATGAGGACAGCCTGCTGTTGGCTGCTACTCACATTTTTCTAAGGTGCTACTTCACATTTCACACTATGACTGTAATAGTTTTGGATTACTGGAAAATACAGTATTTCCATATAGAAAACATGTTGTTCTTGTATGTTGTGAGGGAGGGAATCGTTTGATAGCCTTAGCTGGCCAGCCTGAGTAGTGGTGAAGCTCAGCAGCATGCAGGTGAAGGGGATATGTGTCTTACTATGCTTCATGCAACTAGAGAAAAATCAAGTGAATCTGGCTCTTTCTGAGGCCTCCCATCTAAAGTACATTTAAACCATAGGAATGATGTGAGGGGAAATGTTGCCTAGTTACAATCGACCCTTACCTAGTCCTCAATGAACCTTATCTACCAATGTTGTGGTTTTGAAATTGGTAAATTTTGGACTTACTGTAGATATGGGTTAGGTGAGTAGTTAGTTACTTGTTGCAATTTACTAACTCGTAAAAATCAAGACACAAATATCTACATGAATGGCCTGTACGCTCATCTTTCTCACTTTGAAGAGTGGCTGAGACAACGGGGCCTGTGGAGCATAATCTTTACACTCCATTGAAACGTGATGACATGGATACCTATTTAAAAATCCCCACACACTTGGATCAACTTAAATTGCAAAGTGTACATTAAAACATGCTTTGGTTGTATTCATTTGCCAGCAGGTAGGACACCAGTGATTTTATAAATGACAGCTAATCCATTACATGTTGTTTTACCGCCACTGAATTAATACACTCAAGTTGAAGGTTGCATTTTTCTACATTTTATATGGTAAGCATATCCTACTGCAATAAATTATACTTTTAAAGCTTTTTACACATATTTGCCAGAGGTGCCTATTATTACATTGTGAACTCAGCACATCTGTATTGTGCACTTTACATAATGAGCACTGCTTTTACACTGCTGATATAATCAACGGATCGGCGTTTTTGTCATTCATCTTAAGATGTGGGCTGAAATATGGAAAAATGTCATCACGGAACAAACACTCTGTAAAGGAAAAAATGTGCGACCCCTTCGTCACGTCATAAAACGACACGACACCTTCCTCGTAATCGACAAACACTCCAACCTTCTGGGGATTCTCCTTCAGAGGAAGGCTTGTGGGGGGTACCGTCAGAGCTGCGTACTTTCTGCCTTCAAAATGCACAGCGACCCAGTAACCGTTGTCCGGGTTCACCTTAAGGATCCCCTTGCGGTTTGCACTGCGCCGTGCCACACCCAGATCCCAGCCTGTTTTGTTTTTCACCTCTACTTCCCAGTATGACCTCCCACGGTTCAAGCTGTTGACCCCGAGTACGCTGCCGAACAAGTCGAACCTCTCCGGAGTGTCGGGACTCTTCAGCTTCTCACCTCCATCTTGTACTCTCTTCCCGTCTTTGGACAGTACGAGGCACTGATGGGCCGTGGCAGAGTCCAGCTTTACATCCACTGTGGTCAAACAGAAAACAGCTGAAGGGTTAGAACCAATGAAATCCTGCTAAGAATCAGGGATGGAAGTAGACACCAAGGGTTATTAGCTTCAGTTTAAGTTATTTTAATATATCAAGGAAACTCGATATAGTAAAATGCAGTGCCTTGAAAAAGTATTTGGCCCCGTGCAGGTATATTTATTTTTTTTGTACTTTCCTTAACCAAGAAAGATATCTTTAAAAAGTAAAATTACATTTACAATGGGGTCCTGGCCAATATGACGGAAACTCAAGACAATACTGAAATACAACTCACATAAAACATCAAAGGCCAATAATCGATACTAATTGTGTCAGCAAACGTCAATGTTCAGCTCCTGTACTTTATTTAAAGACCGTATAATGTTAGATATGAAGGAAGAAGGTAAAAAATAGTTACAAAGCAGCGACAAAGCAGATGGGCCAAACTTCACATAAATGTCAAAGTTCTCTGACAGACTGTCAAGACTATTCAAGCATTATAAAGAGGTATTTATTCATGAGTTATAGCTGCTAATTCTGAATTTAAAACATTTAACTGAGATAAAAAGCAAACACAGGCGAAATCTTTAAAAGCACTGTATGTTGTGACTTAAATGTTCATTTTTTGGCATACACACCTGCAAATGTGGCAATCCTCTTCAGCTCTGTGGAAATAGAAGTAAATTACAAATGGAACAGAAGAAGCAGCGAGTCAAAGACAGAAACTGAAATAAAAACACAAATTGCAAAAAACCAAAAGATTCACCGAGGGATGAGAGGTTTTCCAAATGCTGCTGGATCTCTTTCATCATGGTTGATATTGTAGCTCTGAGGGTGCCAAACGAGAAGGAGGTGTCGATATTTAGATTGTTCACCTCTTCGGAGTCAGCCGGGGCTGGAGGTGGAGAGGCCTGTGTGTTTCAGAGGGAGGTGTAAATTGGACAAAATCAAGATTAATAACCATCAAGGAGATGCAAAAAAGGATAAGACTTAATTTAAAAAGAGCTTTTTTTATGCTAAAACGATAAAAAGGGACTTCCCCTACCTGCAAGTCTGGGTTTCTGTCCAGTTCATCGATGGAGATTTTAAGTCTATCAATCTCTCCTTGCAGCGTCTGCAGAAGATTTTGTGCCTCTTTTTTAACTTCTTGTCTCCTAAGAACAGAACCCCTGAGGCTGTTAGTTTAAGTGAAACAGAATGTGCTTCATCAACTCTAAAAAAAAGGGTCTGTTGTGAAGTCATGTTTGAACAGTATTTAAACCGAGCAGTGTCACATTACTGCATATCTGCCATGCGTTTCAGCGGCGTAGGATGCTACAATGCTTAAGGGAAGTGATGCTCCATCGTCATAGTATGCATTGCTAGACCAGCCCACTTACACGTCATGATTCAATGAGGTAAAACTATCACTGAGACAAACAGGGCTGACCTCTTCTCCAGAGGCTCCAGGGCTTTCTGCTGAGCGTCCTCCACTGCTCTGATCACCTCTGAGAACACCGTGTTGATCTGCAACCACTCGGCATCCAGACTGCCCTGAAGACAGGGACGGAGACGTACAGTACAGTAAGTTTGCGGAAGTTTAACGGAAATCCAGCATGGCAGCAGTCTCTGCAGCTCACCTTGCAGCTTTTTGCAGCTGATCTCACTTCAGCCATCTTTTGCTCTCGGATGTAAATCTTCTGCTGTAACTGGACCTTCATCAAGTCGTGTGTGGCCTTCACAGAGGGCAAAGGTAAAAGCAGAAATATTCCTAAGTGACTAACAGAACAGAAAGCAGTGCCATTGGACAATCTCCTCCATTACGTGTAATTGTTTTGCTCCTACTGTTTGCCAGTTTTCTGCACTGGATTCACAAAGCAGTTTGCACTAAATACACATAGGAGCATCCCTACCCATCAAATCATCCAATGACAGATGGCAGCAATTTGTACCTATTATTATTTTTATTGGGTCACAGTTGTTCTCTGTTCAGCTACAAACCTAGCAGTTGCTGAAGTGTTGAAAATAGTATATAAAAATGTTTGCTTTATTATTTTATTTCTAATTAACCCTTTCAGTTCCCATGACTTTTTTTCTTTGTTTTTTTTTTACTTTATTTTTGCATAATTTTGGTTGAGTGGATGCCAATGGCCTAACATTTGGCCAGTTATATTTAAGTGGAGTATTATTGTATTAATGTTTATAAATCAATAATTGGTGCAGCAAGGTGTAAGACAGATGGCTAAGGCATTATGTTTTACTGATTCATCAAGAAATACAAATAAGCATCAACTTGAGTTAAAACTTCAACTGTAAACTTAAATGTAGTCTGTATTTAATCTTTACAAATAGAATACAAATGTAATACATTTCATAAATATATTCCAAAAAACTTTTTTCATCCTAATTTGTCTTCTAAATTTCTACATAATCAATAAAATAATGATCTTTCTGTATGGTTTCTGTAGTGAGGCGCGATCTGTACACTTGCTCACTTCGTCTGCCCTGAGACATGCAAGCCCCTCAACTTGCACAATATAGATAGAGCTTTTTCAGAAAGCTGATTTTCTAATCTGTTTGTTGAGCTCAGCTTGGAAAGCATCTGTTGGAACTTTCATCGTTTCTATTGTTTGGATTCTGTATTTTAATGAAGCAGCAAAATAATTTCAATCGCAGTTCAGGGAATTAATTTAAGTAGAAAATAACTTGCAAATCATCAGGATCGATTCTTCCTTCTGCAACATCTTTGTCCCAATTTGTGATGCTGACAGGACAGCACAATTCCTTTTTTCCCCTTTTATCTTCTCTGGCACTGAAATTACCACCAACTTGTATAAGTTCCTATTTTCTCAGCACAATGTTTGGCATCCTGCATATATTTAGAGTTAATTTGCTCTGACTGTGGCTGTGAGGTGAATAAAACACAAAAATTGACACATAATTCCTCATCTAAATGGGGGCGAACTGTCAGCACAGTGAGAGATTGTATGTTTGTCAGATCTATGTTTGCCCAAAGTTTCAGAATTAAAAGCACACACAAGTAATTTTAAACTGAAAGGAGACACAGTGGTGTCATAAGAAACCTAAAGTCAACCACACACTGGCAAAGACGATAAGTAGAGTTTTTTTAAATTAAACAAAGTCAAGACTAATATCCAATCTTATGTGCATGCTGGCATTTCACAGATCATAAACCAAGAAAATATTGAAATAATATCAGGATAATCCAACAAATATATATGTAAAAAGCTCAACATTTATGTGACTGTATAAGATAAATTACATATAAAAATGTGATATATCTCAATCTACTTGTGTCACCTTGTATGATATATAATATAATAGACATGTTATACCTGCAGACGTCTTTCAGTCTCTCTTTCTTTCTCTCTTTTATCACTCAGGGCATCCTTGTCAGTATTTATCATAAACTGTGCGTTTTTGGAGGCCTGTATGATGAAAGGACAATTATTTCAACATAAAACAGCAAACCAACATTAGACTGTTTTATTCAAATCTGTATTAATTGATGAGAGGATAGTAATACGGTCACATATCACAACAAATTAAATTGTTAGTCAAATGGTCCATGGGTTACAGACGTTACCAGAATGGTCCAGTTTCACTGTACCAGATTTTATTAAAAAGGTCAATCTACAGGTGAGGCTTAAACTTTTTACTTAGGAAAACTTGGGTTACAAATTATGACCCTGTTCATGTATATTTTTTAGAAAAGTGGTTTTATTAATTCTGCTAGAATTAATGTACTAAAGAAAAGAAAAGCATGTCAGGAAGTGATTCACCAAAATAAAACCGAAGCCTCAAGGCAAAATGAGAGTTTGGGCCAACGGAGCCACCAGATGTCACTGTGGAGCTCTATGCTCACTTAATCAGGAGAACAGGATTGTTCTTTATGGAATAATAATCTACAAAGATCAATTCCATTACAAATAGGATTCTGTTATAAACATTTGTGTATATATATCTAAGTCTTTGCCAGAATACTGTCAAGCTCAGCAGGCTAAATACTCTTGAGGCACCGTGAAATTGGGACCAGCCCAACAACTTTTGTTTAAATGAGGAAGATCTGAAATCATTGTGCGCATGCCCAACATGCTCTCAGTAGACAGCTGTGGGGCACAACTTGTACGGCCCCAAGCTCAGATCATCCTGGAATAGAAAATACTGCATAACTGCGTTACGTTTGTTGTGTGCAGCCATCTAGTGTTTGTTATCCTTGCTAGCCATACCCCTGGAACCCTAGAGCCAATCCCAGATGCACCTAGGAGCACCACAGCTATCAGGTTAGTAACCCACGTCTACTGGTGCAGATCCTTACTCCAAGAGCAAGTAGCCACCCCTCGAGGCCCCCAAAGCCCCACCCCAGCAGGGGCCACAAACCCCAAACCCATCAGACTTCCCACTCCGGGTACCCCCCAGACTCCCAAGACCCAGGCTCCCCCAGAACCAGCCACCACGCCCAGATTAATCACTTAGTTCAGGAGAGGGGTGCAGTATACAGAATCAATGTGACTTTGAGCAACACTCTAAACTGCATCAGAAAGTTGCCATACCTTGGGGTCAACAAAGGAGAAGTCAAGCATTCGGCTGGCCTTGTCTGAGAAAGCAGAACCTTGCTGGGAGCGTGGTGGAGTCTGAAAAACTACACAGGAGAAATATCGATTGCACAATAAGTTGCTCCAAATACATTAAACATAGTGTTTATGACACCTACATGATGTGTCGGACTGGGTTAGCGAGATTTGCGTTGGCGCTGAGCTCATCTGAGTGGTAAAGAAGTCTGACTGGGATATCGCTGGCGTATCTCTCTGCCGACCAAAAAGAAGTTGAGATGTCAGGAATCACTTTTAAAAGCACAGTTCCATCCACATAATTCTAAAAAAACTTCAACTCAGAAAGAATTGTACCTGAAAACCAATTTTGAACTCAAGTGTTTTAGAGGTCCTCAATTTCGCAACCAGTTGTTGAGAATCTCCTTCAGCATGGAGCACTGTAGGAGAAATACAATTGGATGGTATAAATTAAAGCAGCATATGTTTTTCCATCTTGTGTCCTGTTATAATATAACTGGCAATACTTCGTACGTACTTGGTGTGTACATGTCCTGTGCTGGGACTTGTGTGAGTACAGAATTCATTTGAGTGATGAGGTTTGGAGACATGAACACGCTCTGTCAGACAGAAGTAAAATATGTTTCTTGACTCTAATGTTAATCAGACAGTGGATTGGTAGGATTAGATTCCTTTATTTAACCAGGTAAAAATAAAATCTCATGGAGATTTAAACCTCTTTTCCATGAGGGACCTGGCCAAGACAGCAGCTCAAATACACATTGGCATGTTTGTCTATCAGTTATTAGCATCTGCATTTGAGTATACCTCCTCCTTCACTGGAGTGCTCTGTACTGCCCAGTTGTCCTTTGGATGAGATTGTTCCCATTTGTTGCTCCAGAGGTTCTGGTTTCTCTCTGGGACTCTTATTTCTTGTGGCGCATATCCCATCATCCCCTGTTCAGTTCTCAGGTCATGGTAAGTGGATACTTTGAAGACAAAGCAGATACTTATTGGATAGGGACAGTATGATTTCAGTAGGGACAGTATGGTCTTAGTAAAATAAATAAACGTACTTTCAAATTGTTGTTTGATTGTAATAATTGTATCATGATTTAGGTTTTTGTTTGTTTGTTCTGGACTTTTCCAGATAACAGATTGTTTTAATTTACCCTGAGACTCTATCATAATGTTCAGGCCTGCATTCGTGTGTATTGAATAAGTTTCGGACAACAATGTACAATAATTTCTTTACACAACTGAATGCGTACAAAGGAAGCTAAGGTTGTTGAAATGATCTTTGTCCAATCATGACAAATATTAAGCTTATTTAACTAAATTAGGAATGTGTTGCCGCCCTGATGTGTAGCACTGACCAGACTTCGCAGGAGTCCTGTAGATATCCGAAGATATGTCTTCTATTTTGATTAGACTTGGTGGGGTCAAGGTCGGTGGAAAGTAACTAAATAGTTTGTTCTGTGGGATGTGCATTCCCTTCGGTGTGCATCCCTTCTTCCCCTGGTGAGTCCTCAGGCCTTGGTAGGTGGTCACTTTGGACCAGCCGCAGTGGCAAATCTGGAGGCTCATGTCGGACCGGATGGGTTCAGATTTCTGGCCTGAACGAAATACAGAAAATTAAGTTCTTTCCACCCACATGGGCACACCTGTATCAAACCAATGACTAATATTTACCTTCTTTGTTGGGTCTGTCGAGTCTTCTCTGAAGCTCCTGTTCAACACATTTTAGAAAGAGAATAAAACCTAGTTTGAAAATGTTAATGCACCTTTGGTTATAATGAGGCTGGATTGGCACTTTTCCTTTAAACATGCTTAGGTACAGTCACTTATCAACAAACAACAATTTATTGATTTTTATGCAATTTAGCATAAGGTTGCTTTTTTAACCTTATTCAACGTTGTTAGGGGAGGTGATTTTGAATCATTCATAATTTTATGTGGATGTCCACAAAATCTATAAAAAGTTTCATTCTGGTACATCTAGGAGAGACAAATCTCTCTCCTAGATGGAGCACCTTAAGGAGCTACTATTGTACTGCTGTGTTCTTTTTGTGTCTCTCCTCCGTCTTCTCAAACCCCCAGTGTGTCGTGGCAGATAACCGTTCACTCTGAGCCTGGCTGTGGTTCTGCTGGAGGTTTCTTCCTGTTAATGGGGAATTTCCTCTCCACTGTCTCTAGAATGAGGGATTCCTGAAAAGTCAACGACACAATGCTGGTGGCCGTCTACTGCGGCTCCATTCGCATACAGGAGGAGTGAATGCTGCAAGTCAATAACTCGATGCAATCTGCTGGGTTTCCTTAGATAGGAACCAATCTGGATGATTTGATTGAATCGCCTCTGTAAAGTGCCTTGAGATGACGTCTTAGAAATTGGCTCTCTATAAATAAGCCGATTTGATTTAAACTTCAAACACTTTGCACAGGTAGTTTCAGTATGTATTAAAAATCATATCCATCTCAATAAAAATAGTATTTATTAGTCTCAGATCTTTAAATATTTGCATGGATTGCATAAAAGGAACCAGATGATCTTATTAGGAATGTAAATTTGTTATTAGAATATCTATATAAACAACTTAGTTTAAAACCGAATTATCATTTTGCATCTAGTCAGACAAACAATTACTAATTAGACTATTAATAATCACACTAATATAATGATTGATAAACTAAACATTAGCTCTACCCACTTAAAGGAAAATATGAGTGGGTTGGAGAATGAATGTTGAGATCACCATGAAGAACACAGGCAACCATGACCTTGGGTCAACTTTGGAACATGGCTCATCAGATGTACCCCAGTAGTTGAGACTTGCAAATATATTTGCTAAGGGCATAATATTTCTTTATGGTTTTTAACTCAGGTTGAGTGGGATTTCCACAATGCTAATTTGGTTAACTCTAATGAAATATGTTTAGTAATCAGTTTGGACCACTACAGAAAAATATATTTGATTTTATGGACTTACTTATGTTGGTCAGCTCGTGCTATTTTATAAGAGCTCTTGAAACAAAGTGTGAGTTGAGTTTAAATTGTGATGGAAACCTGGATGCGTATGGATGTGATTTGTCTCCCTCTACTGGTACTGATTGTTTTACAGAAACTGGAGTAAAACTTGTTGCACATTATACACGTTTAATTAAACACAAACTGCAGAACAAAAGGAAACGAAGAACTTCCAGTGAGGACACTATGTAAAAAGACAAAGAAAAACAATAAGCCTCAATCAGCTGAATGAACTTGCAGCATCAAACAAAACACACATGGTAAAAGAAAAAAATTTAACCCTTGTTCATCACCTGTTTGTTTGCCTTCATTATGTGTACTTTGAACCAGAGCGGCCATGGTAACACTCTTTAAATCTTTGAATCTTTATTTGCTAGGTAACCCAGGCAACCCAGATTTACTTTGCGAAGCACATCATAATGAAGTGTAAAAGGGGACCATATTGAAATAAATTTTTGAAGGCTATTATATGCGTCTGCATAAAAAACAGTGAAAAGGCAAACACCCTTTAGGATGACTGCTCCATATTTGCTAAGGGAGCAGACTCCAAATGTTTACACAGTTAAATAAGCCAACCAACTTCTCAGTCTAAATTCCAATGAACATCCTGACTCTGACCAGATGAGGAAGCCATGTTCCAGTGGAACGGAGTTGATCATATTCTTGCATCAATGTTTACATTTCATGTCTACTGTGCAGGTTACCCATTCTTTCTCCTAAAATTGCCCTGTTTTTATCTATATCCATCTTACCATCATCTCCGACCAACTTCCCTTAACATAGCATCCCCACAGCATGATTCAGCCACCACCGTTTTACTCTAAGGATAGTATGGTCAAGATGATTTGGGCTCATCTAGACTAGAGGACATTTTCCTAAAAATTGACTGTGCCCCTTATATGGCACGTGATAAACTGCCAGGACCTCTTATAGATACTTTTTCAACAACAATTCATTTTGTTGGGGGGGGGGGGGGGGTGTCTGTCTCCTGATTATGTGACCTGTTGAGCTGATTGGTTGGATGTGATTTAGAGTTAAGCCTATCAGAGTGAAGGGGGCCAAATGCAAATGCCCGCCACACTTTTCAGATTTTTGTTTGTGACTTTATAAAACCGTGACTCGTTTACCTTCAACTATAAGATGTTGTTTTATGTTGGTCTGTTGCATAAACTCCTAAAAAAAATATCCCTATATGTGGATGGTACTTGACAACATGTGAGGCTTTTTTAAATCACTTACTGTACCATGCTGAGTTGAGTCTTACCCCAATTTATCATTTATTTCCAGGGGTGGTGGGGCACAATAAATGTCCAAACAGCCTTTGCATTCATCAATAAGTATTCAACATAATGCTTAATTGACAATTATTTGTTGTATAAATATTTCTTCTTCTCTTTGTTTTAAAGCAGGCCTGTTGAAATGCCCATGAGGTGAACCTTGTGAGTAAACACACAGGTGCGGTACACAATCCAGCCCTAACTGGACATTGGACCTGCTACAAAGAATCATTGTCTCTGCTCTCTGGATTCTGCATCTGATTTGTTTAAGACGGAAAGCAGACGCCGCTCCCTTGAATTTTCGAAGCTCTTACTTTAAAGTTTCTTTCACCTAGGGACAACGTGGCACCTTGTCCTGTGTGTCACATCGGATCAAGAAGTCACATTTTTGCTCTTCCTACTTGAGACAAGCCCATACAGCCTGTATAATTCTGTTTGCCTTTTCTATTTCACTGAGTGCCTATCCAAGGACGTTATCACCATTTAATGATTTGTGGCCCTTCGTTACCAGCAAAGCATTTGTACAGTTAAACAAAACAGTGCTATATGTAGTCGCTGTGAAAGCTTATAAAACAGATTTCCATGTAAAGCACCAACTGACGCAGACACCTACCTGACGCTGCCTCCCGTCTGTGCACGTCTGGGAGATCTGATTCCTCCTCTCTCTGCCTCTCCTCTTCTGCTCTGCCCGCTGAGCGCTTTCGCTTTCATTTCAGCAACAAGTTGAGAGCAGGGCAAAACTTGCTGAAGTGCTAAGCAGTACCTGTTGATCATGTGTTCCAGGGAAAAGTTTCTGAAAGCATTCCGGTACTCCCCCTCTCGTTGGCAACAACTGCAGTCAAGCGTTTGCAGTGCCTGTCCATCACATCAGTTATTCTGCTGCATATCTTCCAAACAGTTCCTTGTTTGTCTCTTCACAGAATATCTTAATGAACTTTGGGGATCATCTGGATGGCTTTGACAGATGTGAGATGGACCTTTGCGTTCTTCGTGGTTAGCAGGTGTTGTCACCTTGGATCTCTGCCATGGAAGCCATTTTTACCCAGTTCTTCGTTATCAGATCTTACAAACTGTTTTTTTTTTATTCAACAAGTCTGGTAGTAATCTGGCCTGGGCAAATCAGTGTTCCAAAACAATATTCATCACAGCTAATTTCAACAGCATCACTGATCGTGTAACTTTCCCAGAGGAACTCAAACAGCTCGGACTCTGGACTTCGCCTCCATCCCTCCAGACTCTTGGACCCTGACTTCTGGTTCCATTTCCTCTTGAGATGCGTCTGACGTGCTTTCTGTTTTAGGAGTGGCGCTTGACAGAAGGAACGTTTAACGTTTTCATTTTCTGTCACGTTTTTTCCATTGACTCAACTCTATGGCGATCATGTCAGGAGTCAAATGCATGTTGGGATTTTCAATCAGTTTCACAGCTGAACCAGGGTGAAGGGGGGAAAAATCCAAAACATTACTGCAAATGTCTAAAACACCAACCACCACTGGATGCGTTTCAGTCCTTAAAAGATCTTACAGAAAGTTGTCCCACCTGTTTTCCCTGAGCTTTTTAGGTTGTATCGACTGGCTATGGATCTAATTGGCCATAAATGATGTATTATTAAAAATTGTTTATTGAGATTCACTTGTAATAATCATTATTATTTTACAGAGATAATAAATCATGATGAGCCACTCATCCTATGATGTAATTATCGGATTTAGCTATAAGGATAGTTTTTATTGGCCTTTCTTCACAGGGAACCCATTCAGAACTTAAGCACAAATACATAATCATTATATTATACTCAGTTATATTATAGACAAAACCTTCAAAAACCTTTAGGAATATGTAAAGATATATTAAGAACCCGAAATAAAAATACTGGAAGAGAGTTGGTTTTAGAAATCCTTTATCCCACTTATTATTTAAACCTTTTTAATTTTCACAAAAAGATTATGCATGTCATGTTAAAGTCATAAAAAGCGCAGTAACACCACAGGGCAAAAATATGGAACAGTTCAAAGAGTAGGAATAACTTTACAAGACATTATACAACCTTTACCACAGGAAAAAAAAAATACAGCTATAAAAGTTTTAACATTCACAATGTCCTAAACATTAACATAAAGTAATGTTCTTCACTGTGTGCCCTGACGATCCTACAGGCTTCTGATTCTGTACAAAAACCAAAAGGTATAAACCAAAATAAACAAAATCAAAAGTCGTAAAAAGCATTCTCACTTATCAACACAGTGAGGTACTAATGATCAAACAATCTGTCCAGAAACATTGTGTTTCAGATGAGAACACACCCACATTCTGTGGTTTCTTTTTCAAGGGAAACAGAAACTTAAATGCTGTGGATCTGCATATTGTTTACATTAAATAATGAGGAATCGCACGGAAAGCCGTTTTCCTCTGTGGTCTGACACGCCTACACACCAACCGGTCTGGCTGCTACTTTCCAGCTCACACTGGGAGTTTGCACGAAGGGAGCTTGGGAATAACTGCTGGTTTCGGTTGATAAATGGATGTTTTTCAAAGCACTCATGACTACATATGCGCTTAGACTTAGTTCAATATTACAGTATTCCGTTTTAAATTTTTACTCCTCACTGATTGGCACCTTCTGTGGCCTTTTACACTCTTCCTAAACACTATAATTACCAAAGAATATTGTTTGGGTTTGACTTCTGATGTCAGAATTCCCTGTGTAAACACTGTGTGAAATCAAGTTGTGCCAAAAAAAAAAAAAAAATCTTTAAAACAATGCTTGCAGACATTTCTCCTTTCTCTGACCTTATTTGGGCACCTTGTGCCTAGTAGGTCTTGGCTGAGAACATCCGCGCCAGATCCTTCACCTGAAACCCATCAAACAATGAGCCAACCTTCTGGTGCCACCGTAAACTAATTGTTCCCATGACAGGTGTACTATAGAAGGAGTGCAACAGAGTCTAAAGAGCAGTTTAAGTGGGCAGAAGTGATGTCTCACCTTTGGACCAGCGCAGAAACCTGCCAGCTCAGACGCTTCACCTGCTGTAGCCAAAAGGCAGTACATTACAGGAAGAAACCTCAGAGTAGTGACACAATGTTAAAAGCGTATGATTATTCAGCAGAATTTACACACAGGGTTTGTGGTCCTGATGCTTGGTGGCCTTTGATGAAGCAGTTTTCATTGTGGTAGGAGTACTTGTTGGGTCTGGTAACTTCTGTTAGGGAAAAAAAAAACAGCGGTTAACAGATTAGAGTCAGCTAAGCAATGATAGGAAACATAATTTGCTTAACAGATATATAGCTTTTATCTTTTTTTAACATCTTGTCATGTTAAACCCACAAGCCTTGGTATATTTTACTGGGATTCTGTGTAGCATACCAACACAAAAAAACAGATAAATGTATAGCGGAAGAGTGGAGATGAGTGATTTTACTTTAAAAATGTTAAGTGTACGTTTGTATTCAGGAACACAGAGTTAATACTTTGTAGAAGCAGCTTTTGTCATATAGAGCAGTAAGCCTCTGGCTCAGTCTATTCGAGCCTTAGAGAGCGGAGACATAGAAATAATTTCTGAGATACAGTCATCAAGGGTAAGAAAACTACCACAAAGGTTCAGAAAGGATTTTGAGACTAACAAATAAGTTGAAGGAGCAGTTTCTGGTGGAGAAAGGTGACGTTTGATCGATTAAACTTCCGAGTTGAATTGTCAATGAAATGAGAGCTTCATATAGCAGAATGAAGCTCTATGGTATCTTTTTTGACTTTATCACATCATATGTGTAAGCCAGAGTTTTTATTTCGAATTGTGACTTTTAGAACAGCCTACCAAGTCAGTAAGATTGCATATTTCGAGCTGAATATCCTTCCTTTTGTCTTTTAGTTAGGCTCAGCCATCCATAAGTGGAGAGCCCACAGGCTACTGGAGATGCTGGTGATGATGCTGAGAGAGACGAAAGCCACTCACCACATCATGCAAGATGGAGAACTGAAACAGAAAGTAGAACACTGCCTGGAAGTGTAGAGGGTGTGACGTGGGCCTCTGTCTGGAGCTGGACAGAAACTGCTACTGGCCGTACCACCAAAACTGAGAGGTTGATGGACTGTAACTGTTGTAAATATTTTCAATACCGTCTAAATATCTAATTCAGAAGGCAAAAGCATTTCGTTGTGTACATCTATAGTATTTTCTTTACCACTAAACTTCTAAAAACTATTTGCAATCTTTGTTTTTCTTCATTTTAACCTGATAAAACTCTCTATAAATAGAATTTTAATTGTAAAAAAAAACCCGGTAGATCTTGAAACTTCCAGTTGTTATAGAGAAATGGGCAAAATTATTTACTCATAGGTCCATATGCCATTTAATGGCCTTTATCCAGTCAAAATAAGCCAAATTATCCAGGCAGAGGTTTTGAGGCTTAGGCCTTAGAAGTTTCCCTGCAGCATTGCCCGCTATTTAGCTCCATCCATCAACCCTGATCAGCTTCCCAGTCCCTGCTAAAGTGAACCATATCCACATCATTATGCTGCTACCGCTATGTTTCAAGAGTCAAGACTCGAGAATCTTTACTGCCAATATGTGCTACCATAATGAATTTTTGATGATGTCTTACAGAATGCACACAAAGGCATAATATTCCGATCCAACAAGACAATCTTCTGAAATCAGTTGATTTCACTGACCAACAAGACTCCCTGAGAAGCTTAAAGCGTGGAAATAGTCATTTGCCTCTAGTAGACACATTTTTGAGTCTAAAAGTCGGATAGCGGTTCCTATACTGACGACATAGATTACTGTGCAGTTGCCCTCGTGTGTCACACGAACGCTCTGCCGTTTGATACACTCATGCACATAGTAAACTACTGTGCAATAAATTTAGGTCTTCAGGTTACAGGACTGCAGTTTGCACGGATGTCTAAACACACATTCCCTGATAAACTGAAGTGTGCAAATAGACATTTGCATTTGAGAGACAGTTTAAATAAATCTCATGGATGTAAAACCTGCAGAACCAGTATTATGTTTGTCAACATGCAAGAGACTATGAACTGGGTTGGTGGTTCATTGATTCTCAGCAGGCGGCGACGAAGAAGAAAGAGAAATCAGTGCTGTACCTGTGCTGGTTTTACTCCGCCATGTTCCTCCTCCTTTAGTTGAACAATGGTTTCCTGGGGTTTGGTTTGTAGAAATCTTTCAGCCCTAAATTTTAACTATAAGATTTGAAGCATCTAAGTAAATACGGCAAAGAATGACGGAGCAAAAAATTCCCACAGCTACATCATAAGAAATGCAAACTACAAAGCAGGAACAAATAAGAGAAAGATACTTTCAGGGGTAATAGTAGTATATAGCAAATAATATATTATATACACCAAACACCTGTGATGGTCGGCGCTCTTGTCCGCGTTTCGGCTGGGGCCGTGCGGCTCTTTCCTGAACCGCAAACATCTGAGCCAGTTCCTTCACCTGGAAAACATTTCCACATGGAGTGAAACACGGGTTCCCTCTGCAGGACACTCAACTAAGAACCTGTCGTACCTTCCTGCTCGTAGAGACGTCAGGCTCGGCTGCTTCAATCACTACAGATAACGGCAACAATGACAGCATCATTTTCTTGATCGTTTAGATCAGGAGTCCTCGATTCCGGTCCTCGAGGTCCAGTCTCAGGGGCACATCTAAAAGTTCCAGGACACCGGACGTTGAGGACCGGAATTGAGGACCCCTGGTTTAGATGATGTGATGAACGACGCTGGTACGTACTCGATAGGTCCTCCTTCTGTGACCGTTTTGCTGCTGTTGGTGTTGGCTCAGGTGCCATATCTGTAGCATTCTGTCATAAATAAAAGAAAAAGGTTTATATTGGTAAATTAGCCGCTACTCTGTCGCCACTTAGGTCCTTCACAAAACCAACACACCATGACACCAAACCAGAGCTCAGCCTGGACCTGAGAACGATGAGCTTTGGTTTATCGAGCACAATCCTTCACATCAAACTCGTGCAAACAGTAAAAAGATCAGATCACATGAGTGGAGTTTGATGAAAGCAGCGAAGTCGTCGATACACAGAAAAACTAGGACTGATATTAGTGTTAATGAGCTCTAGGGCGCCATGAATTACCACACCTATCTTTTCTGATGATGCACCAGTCACATAACCTGAGCCCAGCCAGATGGATTTCGCTCCGCCTAGCTCCACTCATCCATCTGGAACAGATCCATAGGAATGGCATTTCAGAAGGCTGGGCCTTATCAAAAATCCTTGCATATGATTGGATAAGGCACTTGTCTGTCATCGTTATCGACGTGCTATTTCAACCACTCACACCGAAGCTAACCCGTGACGCTGATGAGAGGAAAAAACAAAACTTGCCATATCCGGTCAGGAGAAGGGCGAAAACATTGTTTCCACCAACAAAAGCCTTCAGAGCCGTTCTCTGATGTTCTTTTAATGAAACAATATTAGGTAGATTGGACAACATGGAAGAAATAGCAGCATCAATGTTAACGCTTGCTTCCTCGATGCGAGCCACCACTGTAGAATCAAAACAGTCTCACGTCACGGTCGCTTCTCCACTACGTCACATCTATGAAACTCCAGCCCTGCGTCCTGATTGGCCAGACAATAAAATTGGTTGAAGAAATCACTTTCTATGGGAGATGTCCCAGATGGATGTGAGTGAAGCTAGGCGGAGCGAAATTCAGCTGGCTAGGGTCAGGTTACCAGTCACATGCTCAACAATCAGAATCAGCAGATTATCCCGCTTGGCAATAAATAATCAACTAAAACCTTCAAGGTCCTTTGGTCAGTTAATGCATCAATAACCCACTCCTTGATGTGATCAGTTAAGAGCAGTGATGTCCGACATTTTTGTCAATGGGAGGGGTTGATCCTCCCTAAACTGCATCATGACAGACTAGGCCATCATTAAACATGTTGCTCTAACTGATCTTTGTAGCCTAGGCTGTAGCTTTAGGCCAGCTGTGTTGTTGAAAGGTGAACCTCCACCCCAGTCTCAGTTCCTATGGAGCATCTAATCTATTCTCTACAGCAATTCCCCCGTATTCAGCTCCATCCATCTTCTAATCAACTCAGACCCGTTTCCCTGTCCCTGCCCCCTACAAGGGGATGGAGCAAATGTCATTGCGCATCACATACACAGAGGTTGTTCAATTTGCTAAAAAAATCATTATTTGTTTACTACTTTTAATGCTGGAAAAAGGTTTACGATCAGTAGAAGAAAACAATTCTTAGTTCCCCAGAGAAGTTCACTTTTCTGGGGAACCTTTAAAGCTCAATAAAATCCATGAAAACATTTTTGGGGCATTTCTGACTTTACAGATAAGAGACTATTGTTTTTCATTGGACATAAAACAAAAAAAAAACACAAATACTGAACCTGCGCCACTTCCTCTTCCTTGCTGTCCTTCTTGGACTCAAATATTGCTCCATCGGTGGCTGAAGACTTTTCAGCTTTCTCTGGCGTTCTGTTTAATAAAATTAAGTCCTTCCTCTTAGGTTGGACAGGAGGTCCAGCTGTTGGATGTTTGCTGACTGATTTGTTTATCTGAAAAAAGACAGATCAATAGATTAATTAATACATTTTTTATGAGGAAATTTTGAATATACTTTAGCAGTCTGTTAGGAAGTAAAGCTCAAAACTTTGAAAATAGCAGGTTTTGTTTTTGTACACTCAGGTGCATTTAGGGACACTGCATGATGTTTTCTAACTTTAAACATGAACAATGAACAAGTTCACTATAAAACCAAAAAAATCTTAAATAAATGCTTTAACCTGTTTCCTGCTCTGACGGGAAACTTTTAGCTGCTCAACAGTAAATTAAACCCACATTATTTTTAATGAAACTGTTAAAGTAGTCTCTTCAGTAGAAAAGACATCCGTAAATTATTAGAAAACACATAATAAATAGGACATTGCAGGTTTGCCCTGTTAAAAATGAGAAGAAAAAAAAAGTTTTCTTAAAACTGGACATAGCAACATGACATTAAAATTAACACCAGACCATCCCTAGCATTTTACTTTTCTTCTACACATGCTGAACTAGAACAGGCCTCTACATAGGGACATTAATATTGGTTTTAACACAATATCTATTCATTTAAGGCAACGGAGGCACGGCACATATACCTGCTCCTTCCTGTCTTCCAACTTTGGTTGGACTCCGGTTTCCCGGGCCGGGATGGTGGTACGTCTTTGAGCGAGAAGCTTCCCCTGAAACATTCAACCCATTCAAATACAATCCAAGTATTAACGGGAACATAACCTTTACTGCGCTTCCTGAAACTGAACATAAACCTACAACCTGTGGGTTTTCCGGTCTGAGTTTCTCCGTTGGTACGGCTGTTTTCTCTTGGGCTGCAGGGACAGAAAACATCTGCACCAGTTCCTTCACCTGAAATAAGTAGAACACTAAGAACGAGGGCTGAGGGGACAGCTATGATGAAAGGAGCCTCACAGCTTTCAGAGAAACCAAAGAATATCTGGTGTGGTGTTGATCGGTTATTCACAAGCAGGAGTATACTGCTCTGCACCTTCATTCCCTCCCTCGTCTTATTTGCTCCTTGCAGGTCATTAGGAATGTCTCGACTGCTCAGTTGCTTCACTGTGAATGAACGCGGGTTCCTCTTCGGCGGCACAACAGGAGGCGCTAGAGGACGCTCAGATGCCCGGCTGCTCAACTGAAAAGATGACAAATGTGTGTCATCACACAAAGATAAAGACATGGAGGTTTGCAAAGATAACATTGAGGGAAAAGTAAGACTGTGTAGAAGATGATGGTTTACCTGCTCAGCTGCTGCTACCTTTCTGTCCGTGGGTTTTTTGAAGGGGTGGGAAGGGGTTGTGAAAGCTGCAGGTAAAGATGAGAGTCATTCTGATTTTTATTTTCTAGGCTGATAACTTCATTCTGGTGTTGATGATGAATGATCGTGTTCTGACATACGTGACTTGTTTGCCGGTGGTGATCTGACTCTTGCTGATGTCCCCGCATGCTGACACATAAGAAATAGGCTGTTACAACGTGCTGTGGAGGTGCGATGAGGACGTTTCAGGATGGCAGAGAAGACGCGGGGGAAAAAAGTGTTTTGAGCAGAAAACTCCCATCTGCTGAAATAAGTGCTGATATATTCCAAGTGTTATTTATTTATTTTTATTTATTTATTTATTTTCACAGATCAAGATAGAAACTCAGAATACATCAATAGAATAAAAAATGTGATGGAGTGTGACAGAAACCCCTTAGGGCTTATACCAAAGGCCACACCCCTAAACCAACAAAACATCAGGCAGCTCACTTTATGAAAGTCCTTTCATTCAAGAGAGAAAACAGAATAGACATGTACAGTAACATTATTTTTACATTTTAGCTTTCAGATTTCAGGGAGTCAATATTTGTAAAATCATACATCACTGTCTTTTTTGGATAACAGTATTTTTTTCAAGGACTTTCTACCATTTATTTCTGAAGATTCCAAATATTTACCATATTCATTCCATAATTTTGCACCACGATGCCGAAAAGAAAATTGCACTTGAGTTTTAATACTTAACGGTAAATGAAAAGACAAAGCTTAGTATTATAAGAATGCACTTGGCAGTTCTTAACAAAATAATTCTTGAAAGTATCATGAGACTGACCTTGTTTTATCATAAAAACAAAGGTACATGTTTGATAAATATTAATTTCAAAAATATTCAACAGCTGTAATTTGGAAAAAAGAGGAGCACTAGCTGCATCAACTTTAGAAAATGTTGCTAAGCGAACAAAAGCTTTTTGTAAAAGTAGTATTTTTTTAAGATAACTAGGAAATGTACTTGCCCAAACAATATTACAGTATGACAGGTATGGATAGATTAATGAATAATATAGAGTTAACATCACTTTATTGTGAACAAAACTTCTAATCCTTCTCAAAATACCTAGAGATTTAGTGACTTTTTTGCAGACTGTACCAATTTGTTCTCTCCAAAGGAGTTTGTCATCAAGTTGAACACCCAAAAAACGAACAGTAGAAACTTTATCAATGCACTTGATAAAGTGTTATGCACTTCTTTTTCAGTTTTCCCACACTAATGTGACTGTGAGCTGTAGTGTGAGCTGCTCTGAGTAAGCGGAGTGTTGTCTCGCGTGCTTTGTAGAGATCTGGCTGAATGACGGCATACTGGACTCCGGCGTGAACTGACTCGGCTTCTCCACGAGACGAGACGACGGGGACACAAGGACGAGTGGAAAACACAGAAGGTGGGGGAATTATTCTATCTCTGCACAATCGATGTTCTCATCATGGACATGTTACAGCCTGATCTGCTTGTGTGAGACAATTTAGTGAGTTTTCTTTTTATTATTAAACTTTATTTTTGAGACTACCATGCGCTTTGTTTGGATCCTCCCTAAACTGCATCATGACAGACTAGGCCATCATTAAACATGTTGCTCTAACTGATCTTTGTAGCCTAGGCTGTAGCTTCAGGCCAGCTGTGTTGTTGAAAGGTGAACCTCCACCCCAGTTTCAGTTCCTATGGAGCATCTAATCTATTTTCTAGAGCCATTCTCCCGTATTCAGCTCCCTCCATCTTCTAGACCAACTCAGACCAGTTTCCCTGTCCCTGCTGAAGGAAAGCTCCATCCCCTACAGGCCAGAACTGACAGAAAAAAAGAAGTCCACTTTTCGCCTTGACTGCTCATCAACCAGTAACTTCATCTCTTTTTTACCAAATCGAAAACGCAGAGAGAGTTGGCCTCTACAAGCAGGATGCTGCTGATATCCTCCTAATGGTACCCCACAAGCAAACGTCATTGCACATTACATACGCAGAGGTTGTTCAATTTGCTGATAATTTCATTATTTGTTTACTACTTTTAATGCTGGAAAAAGGTTTACGATCAGTAGAAGAAAACAATTCTTAGTTCCCCAGAGAAGTTCACTTTTCTGGGGAACCTATGAAGCTCAATAAAATCCATGAAAACATTTTTGGGGCATTTCTGACTTTACAGATAAGAGACTATTGTTTTTCATTGGACATAAAAGAAAAAAAAACACAAATACTGAACCTGCGCCACTTCCTCTTCCTTGCTGTCCTTCTTGGACTCAAATATTGCTCCATCGGTGGCTGAAGATTTTTCAGCTTTCTCTGGCGTTCTGTTTAATAAAATTAAGCCTTTCCTCTTAGGTTGGACAGGAGGTCCAGCTGTTGGATGTTTGCTGACTGATTTGTTTATCTGAAAATAGAAAGATCAATACATTAATTAATACATTTTTTATGAGGGAATTTTGAATATACTTTAGCAGTCTGTTAGGAAGTAAAGCTCAAAACTTTGAAAATAGCAGGTTTTGTTTTTGTACACTCAGGTGCATTTAGGGACACTGCATGATATTTTCTAACTTTGAACATGAACAATGAACAAGTTCACTACAAACCCAAAAAAATCTTAAATAAATGCTTTAACCTGTGACTACCCTCTACCGGAAAAATACTGTTTCTTTAAAAAGCAGTTATATGATGCTACACGAATGAAACAGCTAGTTATCAAAAACATGCACTGATTTGCTAAAATTAAAAGATAGTTTGAGAAGATTTATTTTATTGTGTCTTGTCAATTGGTTTTGGACCAAATCACTGTGACAAAGACCAAACGCAAAACTAGCAACATGTGTTTTTACCTCACAAGCAGAATCTGATGGACTGATGTTTCTCAACTTTCCCTCTCTCTTTATTATAAATTTTTCTAAACATGTGTGAATTTCTTTCAGCAGCTGAGACTTTGGCGTTTCCTGCGCTGATGTTGACAACAGTGACTCCTTCTCCTCGTGTGGGTCAACAGGGGGAGTTGCTGGAGGGTCGGTGACAGATCTACATTGCTGCTTCGGTGGGACGGCTGGTTTGTCAAATACCATAGCTGGATTCTCTTTGAGCCGACGATTTATCTATAAGTAAAAAGCAAATTGTTGCAGAAATATAGGTAGATTTGTAATTATGTTAAAAAATTGCATCAATGTGGCACACATTTCCAGCTAATTTGCTCTACCTGCAAATAAGGCGAGGAATCCTCAAACTCATGGACGGATCTTCCATTGCAGTCATCTGGGTATCTTCGAAGAGACACCGCTGGAGCTGCAAATACAACAATAGAAGAAGAATTATGCTCCACGGCTGAAGTTGGTGATTTCTTTCCTAATTCTGCAAAGCTGTAAAAAACTGGAATATTTTTTGACCATACGTGATTTGGGCTCTTCCTTGACTGCAGTGGCTGCTGTTGCATAGTTATAACAGCTGCCAGTGTTCCAGTAGTCCTCAGAACTCTGAAGACAAAACGTACAAATATACAAAACGTTTAAAAAACTAGTTATGTAATGACAAATGTCTAGGGGTGTGGCAATAAATCCAGCTCAGGAGATGATGCACGATAATAGGTCCAACAAGCTTTTATTCGGATCCCCATTAGCTTCCACAGCAGTGGCTGCCTGGCCATGTGTAATCCTTAAAACCAGTGACCATTTCATCAACACTGAAAAAAAGCTTTGTTTTCTAACTTGATGGAAACAAAGGAAACCAAACTTATGTCTAAAAAGGAGAAAAGAACTGCAACGTACAGTATTTGCCTGACAGATGATCACTCTTCTTTGGTAGCTTACCATATAGCTCACCAGCACTCCTAAACCCCCCAAGGAATCTGATTTATTTAGAACAGCTAGGGAATCACAATGGTTTATGCCTCGTCTTTACCTTTAAAGGGGTGGAGCACTCCTCCGACTGATGCCACGGCTTTGACCTTGTTTCTGGAGTAAGAGCAGAAGGTGTGATGCAGAAGAAAACCTTCTGATTCAACAGAAAAATCTTATTTGGACCAAATTTTACCATGACACGTCCTCCAGTTGTTCTCCGTTTTGACTGTGGCTGCCGCTGCACGGTTGCTGAGCTTTCTCATCCTTGGTTTTTCTGGGAAATACTGTCAAGTTAAGGAGGAAAGTTTATTTTGGGTGCTTGAATTAGACATTTTCCTAACTAAACTGAGACTATTTTACAATTATCCTTTTTATACCTCATGCTTTTTATTCAGCTTCTTCAATTCAGGAGGTTTTTTCTCATCCACTTGTGGTTTCCAGTAATTCCCCCAGGCCTTCTGCTCTTCCTTTGGAATCCTTGCTCCCTTTGGTGTGCAGCCCTTCATCCCCTGGTGGACTCTCAGCCCATGATAGCTCGTCACTTGGGTCCAGCCACAGTGGCATATCTGTAGGCTCGCGTCTGAATAGGAATTTGTAATTATGTTTAAGACATATTATTGAATGACCTCCTCTTATTAAACATGTGCTCTTATCATTGATTAAGAAATTGTCTTAAAACACAATCAATTTGAACAGCTTACCAGATTTAATAGTGGTCGGGACGTCCAGCTTGTAGCTCTTGTGAGCGGTTGTCTGTCCTGTAAAGCCCCACATGTCCTGCTGTTGGGGCTCTGCCATCCTCATACCCTTCGGCGTGCATCCGTTTTTGCCCTGGTGGACCCGCAGGCCCTGATAGGTCGTCACTTTGGACCAGCCACAGCAGTGACAAACCTGAAGACTCATTTCTGTAACCTGCATTGAGAAGATGAGCTCCAAACATAAATAATCAAGTTGTTACAACTAGGAACAGCTACAGACGAGAACAAACACTCTGGCTTTTCAATATGACATTAATCATGAAGTCGTGAGTAGCTGTGTGGAATAATTAAAACCACATATTTCTGGTCTCTCACTTTGAAATTAGATTATATCATATTATTTGCCTATTTGGGACTCCTTAGTCTAAAAGCATTACATTATAGCGTAGACCTCAGGTCTACTAACATCTAGTATGGGTCTACCGGCTTTAACCTTTCTGTGTCTCTTCTATTCAGCTCTGTGTGGATGTGGCCTCAAAGGATAGAGTTGTGTTGATATGTCAACACAAGTCAGATAAGCACGCAAAAAACTTTAATTACTGGTTATTTTGTGTGTCACAAAAAAGCCAATGTTCCTGATTCCCCAGGAAGTTAACAAATCTTCACAAGGCAGCCGATGTGTCCATCATACCATCTCGGCAACCAGTGGTGTAGCTGTATAACCACTGAAAAAGCTTTGGCATTTCCGTATAACCACCTAAAAGCATGAAAATTGTCAGAATTACGCTGAATTGTTACCAAGCTGGTAATGTCATGAGATATTCAACTGGGGACAAAAGCAGGGTGCCTTAAAAAAAACTTAAACCACTGATCGCTTGCATGTAAGCCGTTCCATGTAGCACAGCTGAGTGTGCAAGAGAGATTAGCTCATTGAACAATGTTTGTGCAGATAAAAGGTCTTCTCTGTTGTTGCCAAAGGTAAATAATCTCATCATGATTAGTATAAATGGGCCTAGTAATCTTCTGAGCCTAGTTAGTAATGTAACAATTTTAATCTAACAGTTTGGTGTTCAACGTTCCTTTAACACTGAATTAATGTTTTTCTTAAACTGCCATTATTTCAGCATCATTTAAATGTTTAATGTCAATCGAATGCCACCTTGGTGAGAAAAAAACATATTTGGGACATTTTATAGTCACATTGAGTTGGTTCAACCAATCTTTTTGAATAATTAATACTTCTGTAGTTACTACTTAATACTTGAAGATGTTTTGCTTATACTGTTTTGTGAATTCTACAACATGTTTTTAATACCAAGCCAAGTGTTCTATAAGGTTTGTTGTACATTTATTTAAATTTAAGCATCAGAGAAATGTTTGCAATGTTAAATAGACTTAAAAATCCAAATAAGGGACTCCCGGTGGAGCACAGGCAGCAATGGCAGCCATGGCAGCATAGGCGCTGAGCTCCTGACAGCAAGGTAACATGTTGCCCGATAAAACTAGAATTTTTTAATGACATAGGCATCTAAGCACAGACATTACGGGCAATCAAAATTGCCCCAGAAAGGAACGAAAAGTGCGGTACAGAATAAAGTACTGGTCCAAGAGGATGACAATCAGCCCTTTCAGACTAGCAGCAACTTGGAGGACGACACGGAGGCCAGACGTGACGACAACCTGAGGGTAATTGTGAAAGAGCTGCGAGAATTTAGAAAAGATTTCGGTCAGCAACTGAGAGGCATAAGAGAAGACATGCATAAGATCAATAAGAGGATGGATAGAGGAATAAAACCTCAGAGGAGCGCATTCAATCCTCGGAGGAGGCGCTGACGGAGCTAGTTAAGTTACGCTAACAGACTTGGAGGGTCGCACACGCCGTGAAAATGTCAGAATACACGGAGTAACAGAGGGGGCTGAAATGACATCAGCCAGAATTTATGGAGGTCTGGAAGTTCCTCCTACCACAGTGCTTAACATTGAGAGAGCCATACCCCCCCCCCCCCCCCCCCCCCACACACACACACACACACACACACACACCACAGATCAATCGTGGTTCAGTTCTCCATCTGCAAGATGAAGGAGGATATCATCAGGAGAGCTTGGCAGAAGAGGAGTTTCAACTTCCAAGGGAAGAGATTGCAGCTGTACCACGATTACGCACCGGAGTTACTTAGGAAATTAAAACAGTTGGCTGAAATACCTTCAGTCACATTCTTAAAACAGGTGACACACCGCCCTCCTGGAAAGAGGCAGTCATTTGCTTCATACCTAAAGAAGAAAAGGATGAACTTGATAGCGGGAGTTGTCGCCCAATAAGCGCGTTGAACCAAGATTGCAAGAAATTTAGACACAATTTAACAAAAAGACTTGAATAAATTATTCCCCAAATAATATCCTTAGATCAAACAGGGACATGGCCTTTCATCATATTGTACATATTTTAAATCAGGGCATATTGAGTGACTTTCAATCTGTGAAGGCTCAGAACAAATTAAATAATTGTGATTTCTACAGATTTCTCCAGGTACGACATCATATATTAACAGTCTAATACCTGATACTCAGAGGGTGTTTGATAATGAGCTATTGAAAGTGTTTATTGGTGCATATACAACGCATTCTGGACTCAAAATGGTTTCAAGATTATACAAAGGTCTATAGGAGGCTAAAAACGCAAGCATGATGTACCTGTATATAAAACAAAAGTGGGATAAAGAGACAAATGAATTTCAGAACAAATTTGGCTTATATTTGTGAATCTCAGTGGAGTTAAAGAGCTCAACCTCATGGAGAACATTTGCCTGAAAAAGCCTATGCAGAGATTTTATTATGCCAATACAGAAATCCCATAAATCAGGCTCATCCAATTGTTGGAGGTAATGTAGCTCTAAGAAAGCTAATCGTTTTCACCTGTTTTGGGCCTGCCCAGTTCTAACCAAATTTTGGCAGAATATACGCACAGAACTAAGAATTGTATTTGGGTCAAAAACATTTTTTTAATGGGATGAGTTGCCCTTTGGGAGGTCACACTCACTACCATTAACCAGAAAGAATAAATACTTATTCAGCATTCTGAATGCGGCAACCAGAAAGGCAATAAAATAAATAAATAAAGAGCATAAAAGTAAAAAAAAAAGGTTCAGATCTGGTGACTGCGCTGGCTACTCCATTACCGAAATACCAGCTGCCTGCTTCTGCTCTAAATAGTTCTTGCACAATTTGGAGGTGTGTTTAGGGTCATTGTCCTGTTGTAGGATGAAATTGGCTCCAATCAAGCGCTGTTCTCTTTTTCTGGTGAGCGTTTAATTGACCCCACAAATGTGATGCTCCAGAAACTCAATCTGCTCAAAGGAAGGTCAGTTTTGTAGCTTCTGTAACGAGCTAAATTGTTTTCATATGTGTGAACATGATTGCACAAGGGGTTTCTAATCATCAATTAGCCTTCTGAGCCAATGAGCAAACACATTGTACCATTAGAACACTGGAGTGATAGTTGCTGGAAATGGGCCTCTATACACCTATGTAGATATTGCACCAAAAACCAGACATTTGCAGCTAGAATAGTCATTTACCACATTAGCAATGTATAGAGTGCATTTCTTTAAAGTTAAGACTAGTTTAAAGTTATCTTCATTGAAAAGTAGTGCTTTTCCTTCAAAAATAAGGGCATTTCATTTTCATATATATATATATACTTCCTGGTTCTTTCTGCTCTCTGTTGGTTCTTCTGCTGTGTTGCATGTTGCCCTGTTTTCTCCAAGCTCTGAATATTATGTTGCTGTGATTTGACATATTGTAAGTGTCTTTTAAATCCTTTAAATCACCCAACTCCTAGATCCAATGCACTTTGGTCCATAAACTCCACGGTACATGACAATAACAGGAGATTTCCCAAATTACCAAAGCAGTGTGTGATCATCCAAACAGAAAACTAGGCAAAAAAAAAAAAAATAGCTTCCAAAAAAGAGATTTAAAAGTGTGAGCTAAGACTAAATTATATGTTACTAAATTATAAATAGCACAAATATTATCAGTTCTTTTAACTGTGTTGAACAGGCATCATAATGCAGTGTTTGTAGAAAGGTGAAACAAAAACTAAACAGGAAGTCAAAAGTTTTGCAAGTTTTACATTGTGTGTACGCGGAAACCACATTTGATGCGGAAAAAGGAAATAAAGAAAAACAGAAGCGTGATGGCTGCAGAATCTGAAGTAGTGGGACTTACAAACAAGAGCGTATATTTTCCTTTGCAGCAAGCGTCAGCACAGATTACAAATGCAAAGCTATTTATCCCATTAGCAGCCTCTTCCCAGTTTCACAAAAAAAGGCTTTTAAATCATTGGGGAATAATAAGTAAAAATCACTGACACCACAACGTCTCTGTTTTACAAGTCATCAAAACAGAACGGCTGTGACCTCCAGTGAAAGTGCTCCTGATGGATGATAGATGGAGCTGTGATATGCTTTAATGACCTGATGTGAGCAGCATGGATTTGACTCAAATAAGAGGGGATAAAAACAGCACAAAACACCAATTTTACGTTCATTTTTATTTACCCAAAGATCAGATTCTAGTCAAGCTGATTGATAACCTGCTGTTAACATGTCCAGGGCTCATTAAATAACTTTAAAAATGACCAACCTTGCAGAAATATCGCACCCCTTACCCCAAAAACTTCTTCGCTGAGCCGCTTCCGCCGTAACAATAAAACGTTATTTCTTCTCTGCCAGAGCGACGTGATGCTGTCTAACGGCCGCCTGTTGCGCTTTCAGTTTCATTTCTGCCCCCAAGTGTTAGTAAACCTCACCATCCGCTTTTCCTCTGTCCTCAGAGACAAATAGTGAGGCGTTCAAAGACCCCTGAAAATGTTGGAACTTAAAACACACACACACATAGCTATATAGCTATATATATATATATATATATATATATATATATAAAACTGCTCTCTCACCCACCCATTATACGCCTGAGCAGGGTGGGTGCCTCTCCATCTCCCATGCTCGGGTCTCTCTACCAGAGGCCTGGAAGCTTCAGGGTTCTTCTTGGGATCTTAGCTGTTCCTCTTATGGACTGAGAGGCCTGATGTTTCTCCAGGTATCTGTTGGAGCACACGTGTGTTGCGGAATACATTTCATGCTCGCGTAAAACAGCATTAATACTTGGATACTTTTTATTTTTTAACCCAGCTTGATTTCAATCAACAAAATCCACAGCCATAATGAGGCTAATTGTAGTAAAACTGTAAAGGCTAACAAAAGAGGTATGTCTTTTTGTCTGATTATACTATATATACTTTATTATTATATAATGTAAGAACACAAATGTTGTTGTTGTTTTTTTTCGTTCTCTCAAAACAGTCCAAATATCAGCATTGTTTTTCAGCAACATAACATCTATTCATTGTTGGTTGATTACACTTCAAAGCATGATTAGTGAAAAGACATGAGGGGAATTTTGAAACTATACATTTCATTTCTACATGTTGGTCTGGTAAAAAGAAAAAGAAAAAAAGGCATAGGTACCTTGTTGTAAACAATTCACATCTGGTTTAAGCTTTGGGAATTTTTTATTTTGTTGCTTTAGTGGCACAAATAAAAGGGCAAAGATATAAAAAAGTGAGATATGCAGACAGTCAGCACAGCCGCCACGCAGAAAACTTTAGAGCACCTCATGCTTCATTCTCCTGACAACCTTTGGGCAGATACTAATTTCGTTTTTCAACCAGACATGGCATCTACCAAAAGTACCAACACCTGCTTTAATGGCTGGGGTATCACTCTGTTTGTTTGGTGAAGAAAACCGATGTGACCATAACCCCACAGAGATTCTATTGTGTATTTTTTATTTAAAATTTTGGACTTGATCTTGGACAATTTTGGCGTTTTATAAACCGTGAGTCATAACAATCCAAAATACAAAAACCCAACTTGAATCACAGTTTTCTTACATTTAGTTGTTCTGCTGTGCCAATTCATAAAATGTGCCAAGTTGGCATTAGATTAGAGAAACCACGCTTTGAGACAGTATAGCAATAAAGTATTCAGGGTGTAGCTGGTATTATAGATTGGCTGTAATCTTGTAATCTTCTGTTATTAGTCTTCACAGGTTAATAGATGGGTTATAGTAGGTTAATGACAAAATACTATTCCCGATCATTACCATTCAGGTAACCAGTGATAAGCAGTATAGGTACAGCTTTTCTGCCATCTGCAAAATATGCAAAATCTGTACTGAAGATAGTCTTTTTAGTAAGAGTAAATACATAGTTGCATTAAGGAGTTACCCTAGCAATAAAAAACCCTCCATTGCATAATTCAAACTTGATCTGTGTTAAAGTCATGTGGAACAAAGTTAACTGAACTAAGATTAAAAACCTATAAAAAGTGAAACCTGTAAGTCACATTGATTTAAGAGGATTGACAATACCGGAGAGTTATCGGCAGACCACAGATCCATATTACATAGTGGCCCCATGTGATTTTACATCCACTAAAGTTTGTTGCCTTAAAAAAAGAAAACAATACAAACCAAACTCTGAAACTCTAAGATCTTGGGAGATTTCCTTCGTTTTTCCCCCAAATATCCTGAAGAGAAAAAACTCGTCCGTCCTTAATCAGTTTCGGAATGTCTGTCAGTAGAAATCACCAAAGCCTCAGAGTTCATCTTATCCCGTTTAAAGTGCGGGCTGAAGTAAGGATAGATCTCATCTCTAAACGAACACTCGGTGAACGAGTAGATGTGAGACAGGTTCGTCACATCATAAAAGGAGACGAGACCGTCCTCATAGTCCACAAACACCCCAACCTTCCTGGGTTTCTCTTCAAGGGAAAGTCTGATGGGAGGTGCTGTCATGGCTGCGTAATTCTCCTCCTCATAATGGACCAGAACCCAGTAACCATTATCTGGGTTCAGTGAGAGCTTTCCCCTACGGTCGGCGCTGCCTCTGGCTACTCCTAGGTCCCATCCAGTCTTGTTGTTGACCTCCACCTCCCAGTACGACTTCCCAGTCGTCAAAGAGTTGAGTCCAAGGACGCTGCCAAACACATCAAACCTCTGAGGAGTATCAGCCACTTCCTGGTTTTCCCCTCCATCTTGTACTGCCTTCCCATCAGGTGAAACGATGAGGCGTTGGTGTGCAGTGTCTGGGTCCAGCTTTATGTCCACTGTTAAAACAACATAAACATTTATTTCAGGAGGTAAACTATTGTTACTGTTGTGCTATATTATGAAAAAGTAAAATAAGTTATTAACACACCTCTGAACTTTGGGAGTTTCTTCAGTTCTATGAACAGAAGACAGAAGATCAATGATGTAATCACAGTCTCCACTTTTCTTACCATATAGACAACTCTTACCAATGCCCGCCAGCTTCTCCAGCTCCTGCTCAATGTTTTTAATCATAGTTGCTGTGGTTTTTCTCGTGAAGCCAAAAGACAGAGAGGTGTCGAGATCCACATTAGTCCAGTTTTTCATTTCATCCTGGACTGAAAAAGAAGGGTACTTCTGCAAAGAGAAGGAGAAAACATATCATTGCGCATGGCTCTAAGCAGAATCTCCAAAGTGACCTTATTGTAGACCGCATGAAAGCTAAAAAGCAAGGTTTCAGATACCAGACCTGTAAGAAATAGATGTGATCTTCAAGGGCTGAAATGTTGTCCATTTCGGCAACTGTTGACTCAAGTCTGTTGATTTCAGCTTCCAACTGATCGTTGAGGTGTTTTGCTTCTTTTTCAAGTACGTGCCTCCTGATTTTTAGTGGCTTCGCTACTTCTGCCTTGGCTGCCTCCACTATAGCAATCACAGCTGTGAACACAGCCTCAGTATCCCACCAGTTAAGCTGCTCCTGAAAGTGAGTATAAACAGTCATTACTTTACGAAGATTACTGGATTCTTTTCTGTCACGTATTCTGCAGTCACCACAACAACAACAACATTTAGACCCTTTTAAGACATACACTACCAGTCAAAAGGTTTAACTTCAATTGTTTGTCTTTATTTTTATTACTACCTCAGGGAACTCCTTGAGGTAAATTAAATGTTTGTGTCATTTACTAAAATGCATAACAGTCTGAAATGCAATTGGAGTAAAGTGATTTGTCAATTACCTAATAAATGTTATAAATGTTATTTTCTGTCTCTGTCTCTCTTCGAGGGCGGTCGGTTTTTTCTTCAGCTTTCCAAAGCTCCTTATCTGCTATTAACCTTCCCCTTCTCTCCTGCTACTTGCTTCGTTTTGTGTCCTTTGTGCCATTTCTTCATAACAACCGAAAGCTCTAAGGAAATTATGGATTTCGTCAGCTGGTCTCTCAACGCTATTGATCAAATTTTTTCAACTGGAAAGCAAAGGACCGGGGAGCGTGCCTGTCCCGACGGAACCTTTTTTTGCGGGATACATCTTGGACTCGTGGGAGAAATGGTCCACAGTGTGCCTCTCAATTCTTTCTGTTGAGGATGTCGAAGATATCTACTTATTCGGATTTACGATACTTGGATTCCTTTTTTTTTGGTCTCAGAGGATATTTAATGTATCAACACCTTCAAAAGCTGCTGGCGGTCAACATGGCCTTGAGCAGACTGCCGGCGGCAGTCGACGTGATCACTAAGGCGTTAAATGAACAAAACGGTAGGCTGGATAAGCTGACCGCGGTTGTGGTACACAGAGGTGAGATGGGATAAAACCTGGAAGTGTGAACGTTAACTAGCCCATCGATTGGAATATTGGAATTGGATCCAGGAGACAGCAACGAAAAGACTCTAAAGCTGAAGGAAAGGTTGGGTTCAGCTTGTTCTCACAACAAATTCTGTTTTTAATCAGACTTCCCACTATCTAAATTCTCCCCTGAGTTGTTATGGCGAGATCACACAACCCCCCTCCCCCCTCCTCCCCCCGCTGACATCTGTGGATGTTTTCTGAACTGTTGGCTGCCGGATAAGACCAAGGACAAATGGCCTCTGGAGAGCTCCACGGAAATATAAACATTTTCACCCATACAGACACACAACTGATGCTCATAAATACAGATGAACTGCACCCGACCAGTCTCAAATGTTGACCTTCTGCATATATGTGTCTCGTGTTATTTGTGCTTCTCGTGCAATGAGGTTTTTTTGTCGGTTGCTTGACTCTTTATTTGTGAGAGCATAAATTGTCAAGTATCTGTTTTTTTTCTCCCTCCACTTCCCCCATGTTGTTGTCTTCTTCCTTCAACAGATAAGGGCAGCACCTTGTGGACACACTAGTGTCCTTGGCAGCACGGCCTCAGTGAACCGTCTCCCCCCCGGAAATATTTGTGATGTTTATGTTATGGTGATGGTACTGAAAAAGCAATTTCCCTCTGGGATTATTAAAGTATATCTGATTCTGATTCTGAAATGTGATCAACGTCAGACTGTAGGTCTGCTTTTGACACCGACTCTAGTTGCATATTTTAACAAACTGCTGTAACTTGGTTTCCCGTCTAGGATCTGAGACTCTGCCTCTTTTGTCACATACTGACCTTGCAACTCTTCAGAGCCTTATTGACCTCGTCCATCTTTGTTTTTCTTATCATTATTCTCTTTTGTAACTCCATCTTGGTGCTCTCAAGTTGAGCCTACAGAGAACAAAGATAGAACATTTTCAAAACTCAAACATGATCCTCCATCCTTGCTTTCATTGGGACCTGCCCGTTGAAGAAACGGCAATGAGCTCAACAGATGAGGGACACTCTTAAATCGGGAAGTACCTTCTTCTTCTGCCATTCCTCTTCAGTTGAGACAACTTCCTCCCAACCTCCTTCTATACATTGCACACAAATGCACATCTGCAGCTTCCTGCTGTACAGCTCGAATGGTCGTCCATGGGCCAGGCAGGCTCTTGCATCCAGGTTGTTCACCGGTTCCACCAGCTTGTGGCCCCTCAGCCTTTTAGCTGTAAAATGAGTCTCCAAGTGCGCTGAACAATATGAGACCAGGCACACAAGACAGGACTTCTCAGCCCTTAGCCTCGGCTCGGTACAGACGTCACAAGCAACTTCCCCGGTTGCCCCAGTATACTTCTTGCTTTTTGGGCTTTTCATCTGTTGGGCCATGTCTTTCAGCAAAATGATTGAAAACAGCGATTTTGTCTTAAAGAGAACACATGGCTTTAATCTGAACTGAACAAATGCAGCATACTAGGTATCTTCTGCAGAAGTTACAAGCTGTAGTGGCCGGATCAGCAAAATCAGTCTTGTGGAAGGAGCAGGTTAGATGGTGAGATTCTTCTCAGCAAGTGGTCATTGAGTAGGTCAGTGGTGGACAGCATGCCTGTTTAAAAAAGACAGCGTGGTGAAGGTAAAGTCTGTTAATATTTTGTAATCTCCTAGACTGTTACATCAGAAGACAGGTGTTTAATTGATAGATATTTAAGCTGTGGAGTCTGTCCTTCACCACCATTCATGATGCAGTGTAGCAGTTTTATGGAATGTTACTGTGTTTACTAAAGTTCAGAATTAAACAAGCAGGTGTGAATTTCAGATTGTGCCAAACTTGGTAAAGATCACAATCACAGAAAGTTCTGGAGTTTCCCAACCAACATTGATACTGACGGCAGTAACAACTAGAAAAGTAACTGCTCTCAGAAGAGCATTGTGTTCTTTAGTTTCTTTTTATGTGTTGCAACATGTTAGAATATTGATATCTAGAAAACAGCTACCCCACAAAAAAAAAAAAACAGAAAAAAATACACTGTTGCTCAGAATTCTCACTATTTAGGAAGACCTACCACCAACTCCACATGCCAGTGAATGTTAGGTGTGCTTGGAATACTTAATATTTGAAATCTTAAAACATGACAATATTGGTTGTTGACAGCATGTAACATCTGATGAATTAAGTTTATGCTATTAGTATAAGCTTTAATAGGAGAGCTTTAAGCTTGACACCCTGTGACCTGAACTGAGACTCTTATTCTGAAATTAGATTAAATTAGAAAAGAAGTAGTTCTTGAGTTGTCCTGATGTGACGAGACAGATGATTGGTTGCCTGGAATCTGGAATATTGATAGCAGAATGATAACAAGACATAAATGATTTATTGCAGGATAGATGTTGTCCACAACAGCTGGACAATGACACAGAAGATGGCATCTGATTTATAATCCTACCATTTTTTTAAGGAATCTGGACTATATTTGACCATTTCTAACTCAAAATGAAGCAACTAAGCAACATTTTCTGAGAAGCTACAATTTGTAATAGCTTTAAATTGGTCTGTCGCGAGGTCATGTGGTGCAAGATCTCGCTACACCTCTAACCAACACAGAATGTTTGTAAGAAGAGAATTTAAAACACCCTGTGATTTTTCTTTAAAAATGGCAAAAACAAAAGAAACGGGAGTTTCTAAGCTTGCCAAGAATAACGCTCCTGCATCTTCTTGTGAGCCTGAGTTTTGTATTGTATCGTCTCATTAAATGAATGAGATTACATTAATAATTTGCTTTCTGTGTTCTAAACCTTAATTATTTTGAGATCTAATGCAGGCTGTACTCATCCAAGACAATGCTTTTTGTCCTCTTTTCATCAACTTCTTTTTTTGTTTCCAGGAATTCTTTCTTTTTTTATTTTTTGTATTCATTTATTCATTTCACAGCATTAGCTGCAACGTATAGCGACTGTTCGGTTGTTCTGCAGGAACATCTGTCTTCTTCAAGCAACCTTAAATAATTAAAGTCAAAAATTATATTTCTACAAATAAGGCAAGTTTCAAAAGGTCATCAGATCCTTCCTTTTCAAACCACTATATAAAAAAGTCAATCGCCTGGTGGATACTGATAAGCACCGAGTGTCAAAACAAAACTAGGAAGAACATGCTGCTCTGGTTTGTGGAATACCTTCCACACCATGATCGAAAGTTAGTTTTAATGCATCATGAAGGTTATTTAGGTCATTTGTGGATAGGGTCCATTATAATCTGTTTATGGTAGTGTGTACTGTTGTGATGTAACATTTCTCAATTATCTGTATTCCTTCTGGTGCTAAGGTGATGGTGCAAGTCTCTCTTATGTGTGATGTAGAAGAAGCATGAATTATAATTCCTGTTATTTATTCATCAGATCTGAGTCTTTATTGGATTTATGAATTCTGTTTTCAAATACATAATGGCCCCTTACTTGAAAATCTAAAAGTAGATGAATCTATATTTTGTTTACAAAAATATGATTATTATAATAATAAGTATTATTATTAATTATATTAATACTACTACTACTACTACTACTAATAATAATAATAATAATTATTATTATTTTTATTATTATATTATCATTATTTATTACGCACCTATTTTTTAAAAGAACCAGTCCTAAAACCTATCACACTTTAATACGTTAAGCTTATAGTGACACACCTGTTGTGTGAATTGTTCCTGATAGATAACTCACATTTATAAAAGAAAAGCCTTGCTCAAGAGCAGCTCAGCTGTCATTTAACACTTTATTACAGACACACTGCCTTATAGTGTAAAACTATTACTTGGCTACTGAAAATGTGGAGCAAGGTGTCAAGTTTAACCATATATTTGCAAGACGTAAACACAACAGACTGATTTGAGCATAAATACAGTAGGTTCACAGGCTTTTACCTTTTGGGTGCTTCTTTTGGACTTCCTTCCTGTGCAGGTTTCATTTCTAATCAAAAGACCAGCCAGGATGATCAACCTTATTAAGAGAGGGACGCTGCTACCCAAATAAATACCCCAGTTATCTGCCTGCAGGTGGTGGGCGTGTTGCATGTTGAGCCACAGATAAAGAACAAGACTTGGCAAGAGGAGTTGATGGGATCCAGAAAGAGGTTTTATGTTTACAGTGTGTGTTGCTCAAAGCCTGTTTGACTTGTACTGCGCGTAAATTTGCATTATGTACATTTAAGCCATAAGAGAAGGTGAAAACAAGATGAGTTTGCATGTACAAAAAGAAAAAAAAAACATGAAAACAATGTTTGGTTTCATTTGTTTATTTTTATTACTGAGTTATATAGCTTAAGACCAGCATACATTAATAAATATTTACATTGCATTTTTCAATGTCCTGATTTTTAAAAGGTGTTTTTACTTTAAATTAGATTTTTTTTCATGATCACATTTTAAAATGAAAAGTCTAACTAAATATTCATGGAAGGATGCAACTGTAAAACGCATGATTCATTGTTACATTCTGAGAGTTGCCATGAAAAATAGTAAGTAATAACAGAGCTCACCATGCACTCTGCACCTTCCACGGCCCAGTCTGAAATAAGCGGCTTTCACCTTCCCAAACTGCTCACAGAAGAAAATGCTGCGTTTGCTTTGAAAGACAGACCTTGGAAACGTCATATCTGAGTTTTAGGTGCGATGGGATTTACTAGCTGCGGTGGTGCTATCTACTGGTAACAAAACAAGCAATAACAATGTACTTCTCTCCAATTGATACGTTAAAACACTAACGGAACATTGCCACATATTGAGCTTGCACTCAAATATTTGTTCCACTGATTAGTTGACACAAACTATTTAAACATGAAATAGCATGCAAGTGGTGTTTAAGAGTGATGGCAAACCTTTCTTTAAAAATCGGTTTGCTAAATTTAACAAGAAGAACATCCTCGCTAATCTATTTATTGCCATGCATCATTAAGATTATTATTATTTTTTTTACAACATATCGCTAAATAAAACTAATCACACATTTTCAATGGAGGACAAACGCTTGAATTCTTTCTCCATTTCAAAATTCTTGCCGGTAGAGATCACCAAGGCCTCAGAGTTCATCTTATCCTGTTTGGTGTGCGGGCTGAAGTAAGGGTAAAGCTCGTCTTTGAACGGACACTCGGTGAACGAGTAGATGTGAGACAGGTTCGTCACATCATAAAAGGAGACGAGACCGTCCTCGTAGTCCACAAACACTCCAACCTTCCTGGGTTTCTCTTTAAGGGAAAGGCTGATGGGAGGTGTTGTCATGGCTGCGTAATTCTCCTCCTCATAATGGACCAGAACCCAGTAACCATTATCTGGGTTCAGTGAGAGCTTTCCCCTACGGTCGGCGCTGCCTCTGGCTACTCCTAGGTCCCATCCAGTCTTGTTGTTGACCTCCACCTCCCAGTACGACTTCCCAGTCGTCAAAGAGTTGAGTCCAAGGACGCTGCCAAACACATCAAACCTCTGAGGAGTATCAGCCACTTCCTGGTTTTCTCCTCCATCTTGTACTGCCTTCCCATCAGGTGAAACTACAAGACGTTGGTGTGCAGTGTCTGGGTCCAGCTTTATGTCCACTGTTGAGGTCAAATCAAGAGTATTTTATCAGCTCAACGATGCATTACTTAGGAGATACCTTGAGGAGAAAGTATAATGTGTTGCCTACCTGAAAACTTTGGGAATCGTTTGAGTTCTGCAAAGAGAAGATGTGTTTTTCAGCAATGTTAGTAAAAAATGATGATAAGCTTATAATAAAGTCAGGTTTTACCAATGACATCCAGCTTCTTCAGCTCCTGCTTAATCTGTTTGACCATTGTTGTCGTGGTTTCTCTCATGGAGCCAAAACACAGAGAGGTTTCAAGTTCAACGTCTGTCCAGTCTTTCATGTCCTCCTGGACAGCAAGAGTCGGGTACTTCTGGAAAACCAGGAAAAAACGACAACGAGATGACAAACACATTCACAAAACCTCAAAACTTCCAAGACAACCAGGATAGATTATTGATGACTTTGGAGAACCATTGATTTCCCTCTGACCTGTAAGAAAAGGATGTGATCTTCAAGTGCCGAGATGTCGTCTAGTTCTGAGATTGTTTTCTCGATTTTGCCAATTTCTGCTTTCAGCTCACCCTCAAGACCTTCGGCTTCTTTAGCCATTATCTGCCTCTTGTTTTCTAGTGGCTTAAGGACTTTCTTCTGTGCTGCCTCCACAATGGCAACCATAGCTGTGAAAACAGACTCGATTTCCCACCACTCATTGTCAATCAGGTCCTGGAGATGAGAATAAGAATTTCAGAAGTTGTTTTTCTTTATCTTATTTCTGTCTAACAAATTATGGTGTCACATCCCAGTCACACTATTGTTTTATCTGCCAATGCTTTTTGTACGGTATGTGTTGGCTTTAGATAATACACATGCAGTAGCCCACACACCATGATCTCCTCCTAGGCCAGGCTGTTAAAGATCTGCCAGAGAATCCACTATAAGGTTACTGTGCCTTTAACAACCGAGAAAGCGCAGGTGATGTCATGACTTTCACATTTTGCTGAGGCACCTCCGCTTTCTCATGCACCTTAAGGAAAAAAATAATTTTGTGGAAGTCCATAGTTCTGGTTCATCCTTGACTGCAATTTGCAGATATAGCAGGGTGGCTGGTTTGCCCCATAATATGTGGGCATAAACACGATGGGGATGTCCAGGGATGGTACGGTTCCGAAATATGGTGGGTTCTGTGTCCCAGAGGTGGACCTGTTCTGGTGTGATGGGTGTCAGCCCCAGAGTAAATACTAAAAATGATGTGAAGATGTAGGGGGAAGCTGATAATGACGTGATAAAGGTGTGTGCCCTGGTTACTCTGGCATTTAGGGAGAAAAACTAAAGACATCCCAGCAGCTGAAAAAGGACACCTTTTTATAGCCTGTACAGATAAGCCCAAAATCAGTCATAGCTCTGCTAGATTTTTAGAGGGGTTAGAGTGATTTTGGCCTTTGAATGCAAATATATGGTTTTAACTTCATACTGCTGTGTCCATAACTAGTAAGAACACATTATGGAGCCACAATGTTTTGAAAAAAAAATCTTTATTTACCCTAACCCTAATCCTCTGGGGGGATAAGGGCTACAATGGCTGAATATGGCAACTTAAAAGCCCAAAATATTCCAAAGATTAATACTTAAAATTAGATGGTGATGGTAAAAACTTCTCGAATAAATTTTAAGTTAAGGTGCAGGACTCATGGCCACATTTTCAAACTTACAGAGAATAGGCAACTTATTTGGTTATAGTGACAATTTATGGTTTCTTTTTTCTGACCCTTAAAGCCTCTGAGACGTTTAACTTGAATGGGGAGAACTTTAAAAAAAATTAACACGATACAAAAAGTGGCAATGATCTGTTGACATTTGGAAAGTGAAGGAGTTAGTTGATCTTTGATTGAAGTTTATTTTTATTTTTTTACACCAAGTATCAGATTTTTGGTCAACCTGGGAGTGTTTTTGGTGCTAGCCCTTTAATTCTAGTTGACAGACTGGTCTTGTTAGAGAATCTATCTAGTGTCAGACATAATGGCTGGTATGCCTACCTTGCAATCCTTTAACGCTTTGTTAATCTCATCCATCTTTGCCTTTCTCATTGAAATCTTCTTTTCTAGCTCTGTCTTGGTGTCCTCAAGTTCATTCTGTAAAAGAAAACAAGATAGTTATCGTGCAATTGAACTTACTCTTCCATTTCTTTAACAGCAAAGTGGTTCTATAGATAAAGTGCTGCTTATGAATGAGGTTTACAACACCTTCCTCATGAGCCATTCCTGTTCGGTCGAGACCACTTCCTCCTGACCTCCCTCTATGCACCGAACACAGATGCACATCTGCTGCTTCTTGCTGTACAGCTCAAGCGGGCGTCCGTGGACCAGGCAGGCCCTTGCGTCCAGGTTCTCCACCGGCTCCACCAGCTTGTGGCCCTTCAGCCTTTGAGCCGAATGGTTTTCCAAGTGATCGGAACAATACGAGGAGAGGCACACGAGGCAGGACTTCTTAGCCTTCTGCTTCGGCTCCGTGCAGACGTCACAGACTACTTCCCCGGCTGCGCCCGAACTCCTGTTGCTTATTGAGTTTTTCATCTCCTGGGAAATGTCTCTCAGCACAATGTTGACGTCAGGAGCTCTGCTGAGGTGCTTTTTGCAAAGAGGACACATGTCGTTCACCCGATATGGGGAGATGCTGAGCTCTAGACATCTACTGCAGAAAGAGTGACCACAAGGCGTCGTGACTGGATCTTTGAATATTTCCAAGCAGATGGAGCAGGTTAGATTCTTCTCCAGAGAGCAGTCCCTGGGCTGGACACAGACGGCGGCCATGTCTGCTACGAGAAAATATTTCACCTGCAGTTAAAGCTTCCTGACATTTTAAATCTCTTTTTGGTTTTTATTTTAGCTAATGACAAATATCCCACATTAGATGCAACACAAGCAATAAGAAGAACTTTTTTCAAACGTTTTTCAGCAGTTAAACCATTTTCTGTTAAGATTCTTCTATGTTGATTAGTGATGATTTATACTGTACATTGCCAGACAAGGCACCTCCCCAACCCTCAACATTAGTTTATTACTGTGAATGCCTACTGCATTCACAGTTCTTGAGATCCTCTTTTGCGTTTTTACTGTTTAAAGTTTGATTCGCTTATGTGCTTTTTTAAACCATAACTTTAAGAAAGCTCATATTTATCCCAATAAAACAGAGGTCTTCAGCGCCAGTCCTCATGGCTGGTGCCCTGCAACTTCTATGTGTGTCTCTGCTTCAATACACCTAAGTTAATCATCAGGTCATTAGCAGGACTCTGGAGAACTTGAATTTTATACTGAGGAGCCAATTCAGCCATTAGATTCATATGTGTTGGGCCTGGACGACATCTCCAGGTTGCAGGACACCGGACCTTGACTGGAGCTGGTCGCCTGTGCTCTAATGTAGCAAAGGGAAAATTAGACCCAGCTCTAGCTGGAACATATGTAGGGGGGCTTTAGCTTTTTCCAAAAAAGTAAAAAAAAAAAAAACTGGACTTTCTTTCCGAAGTTTGAAGATGTTTTGCTTCCTATCCATAAAGCTTTCTCAATTGTCTGGAGTAGTATGGAGTTGCAAGCTTTATAGTACTGCCCAACAAAGGCCTTGTAATGGTATAGATTACATGCATATTGAACCAAAACAGGTCCACCCCCTTTAAACATTTTTGGAAAGACCATGACCTGGATGACTGAGAATCTTCACCAGCTTTATCTTTTGCATGTGTGATGCCTTGCAATGGTATTAATGTTGGACTCAAACATTAATGTAATTTGTTGGTATTTTATGCAATAAACCTCAATGTGTTCCTTAACTGTGAAGTGGAACCAATGAAATGTTGGTTTATTCAGACTTTTTTTGTTTTATGTTTATTACATTTTGGTTTATTTTGTAAACTGAGTGATAATCTTGCTGGAAAGGGAACTTCCACCTCAATTTAGACTTTTTTCAGCCTCAGGCTTCACGTTTACTGTTATCAGTGCCTTGGAATTAGCCTTATTTTATTCTGATCAACTCTGACCAGCTTTCCTGTTGCTGCAGAAGAAAAAAAACAATCCCATGGTATGATGCTGCCACCACCAAGTTTGACGATGTGTTCAGGGTAATGTGCTAGCTTTCCTTTAATATATTCAGGGGTTTCCCTCATACAGCTGCAGGGCAAACTGCAGAAAAGACCCCTTATTCAACTCTGGCTTTCTTCTTGACATTTTTGACTAAAGGCAGAATGCACTACTAATTATCCCATCAATAGATACCCTTATCTGTGCTGGTGTTCTCCGCAGCTCCTCCAAAGTAACCATGGTTACTTTGGAGGAGTAACCATGGTTCTCGCATTTTGCTCAACTCGGATTGATTTCATTGGATTTTATTTGGGTGTCTTTGAGTAAAAGGTGCCAAGCACAAACGCAGGCCACACTTTTACGTTTAAATAATAACTGTAACACTTCACAGTTATGGACCCATTTCTGTTGACCAATCATAACACCCCAATAAAACAAATATACATGTTTTTGCTTGTAACGTGAGAAAATGTGTAACGATTCAATGGGTGTTAGAACATTTGTAAGGTACACATCTCAGTTCTGACTATGGTTGTACTTTCTACCAGTTTGAATAATAAACTGACTATAAGGCAATGTATACGGTTATTTATTTTTAACTGTACATTTCTGTAGGAAGATTTGTGGGATCTTTTAGCTTACGGTGTTTTTCAAAATCCATGAAAAGGAAAGTTATGTTAAGTTGCTAATATTTATTAACCCACATTAAAAATGAAGTAAATTTCCTCCTTTGAAAGTTGCACATTTAAAATCATTAGATGTTGAATAATTGCTGTGGTGCAATATGAAAGCGTTTTGTGTGTGCAGACTTAACCTGAAAAGCTGGGGAACTGGCAGCAAGAGTAAACAAAGAAGTCTCAAAGGTTACTGATCTCCATTCAAAGGCCAGCAATACATTTGCTGTGCAACTTTATATTGGACCTCTTGCTCTGAGTTTGTGATATACAACTCTCATTTGAAACTGTGCCTTTTGTGTTTTTGGTGTCTTTAGAAAATAAATTATTTGCAATAAGGAATTACAACATCAGCAGTATCAGATAAATGCATTGGACATTTTTCATTAAAAGCTAAGGCGCATATTAACACGTGTCACAAGCTGTTGCATTCAGGCTACAGTAAAACAGCTTCAGACCAAAGTGTTACAAACGCAGGCAGATTTATCTGTCTCAAGTGAGACTTTTAAAAAGTCAAGCATGTTAAAAGGTTTTGCCTTTTCAAACATATTTGTGGAAAAAAAAATCTTGCATAAAGAGTTCAATTCTACCTTCAGGCTGAAGAGATGTTCCCGTCCTCACAGGTGTTTGTGTCCTCTCTCCACCCCCACCCAGTGACTAAACGAGTCCTTTTCCGTGGACTTCCTCCCTGCGTTAAGTTTCATTTCTGATCATGAGTCCAAACAGGCACCTCCTCCATCTGGAGTGGGAGGATGGCACAAACCTAAGCAACCAAATTATTTGTTTGCATATGACGGGGCTCGTTGCATGTTGTGCAACAGATGAAATTCTCCACTTGCCCCGAGGGCTATCGCTGGGTGTAGAAGGATATTTTTATTGGTTTGTGTCTTCTTTGTGACGTACTGTTAAGCCTGTTTTGCTGGAAAACAGTTCCAACTGTCTGTAAAGTTTCATCCTTTTACTTCCGTGCCAAAAAAAGAAACAGGGAAAAAAACAACAACTGTGATTTCACTCTTTGTGCGCAACTTCATTTTTATTCAGTTTGAGTTTGTCTGAAAATAAATGTACCTATAATTTGCAAATGTAAAACAAAATACTCTCGAAGTTGCAAATTTTCTGGAAAATAGACATCAGACATAATGACTACAAATTAGGTTTTAACAGGCGAAGTCAACTCGGTACCTTCCTTTATGGTCTCATGCACTCTGCATGCCTGGGGGGTTGATTCTACCTTTGTGCCTGGACTTAAATCACTGTAATACCTGGTTTCAATGATTTAGAAGCCTGGCAATATTTCAGCAGTGTAGTGTTGTCAAATCTGCAGCTATCAAAAGAAACATGGTTGAGCACATTTACTGATCACTCACCACAATGTATAGACCAGAACCATAAAGTACTAGGTTGTTTAGTGTTTCTGTTATGCCTCTTTAGATAGCTTCTACTCCGGGCACCACACTGGTTATGTGAAGGTATCAACACCCTCATGCTGCTCTCCTTCAATCTGTTTAGTCAATCACACACACATTCACACCCTTTACATACTACCAAGAGAAACCATTTAGTTTATTCAGTTTATTCAGTTTAAACATCAACAGTAAAAGTCAAACATGTTCCACATTCAGCTGCTTTTTGCACCAGCCTTAACCATAAAAGTGTGAATTTATATAATGACGTGGCAATGAGCAACACAATACAGTCTTTAGTGTTACGCAACAGTATTCCAGGAACAAGAGACTTTTTGAATAGTGAAATAACTTAAGTTCCTGTAGCTATGTCTAACATAATGTCTTCAAACAGGCAAATTCACCAAATTGCAGCTAAGACAAATTATATTTAGAACGACCATAAAAAGGCACAAAAATACAGAAATTTTCATACCCACATTTAAAAAACTGTAAACTGAAGTTTGAACTAAAGCAGGATGCATTTACATGGTGTTTTTCTAGTCTTACTGACCCTCAAAACACCACCTACTGTAAATTGGCCCCTGCTGCCTAAAGTAACTACTTTAATCCTTGAACCTAACTTACAGCTCTCATTTGTCAATTTAAATGTGCAACTTTCAATTTGCTGGCATGGAATATTAAACCACTCAGATACCACTCTTTCTCAAAAAGCCACAGTTGACGTAAATTAAAAAAAATAAAATAATTTAAACTTTTTGCTTCAGAGAAACTCTATTTCTCTGAAGCATCATATCACTAAAAACATATCTTCCTCTTCCGAGCTAAATAAAGTTCTGTATCATCAGTACGGAATACTCTGGCTGAGAAATATGGAAAACCAAATGCTAATATTCAGAATCCATTTTAATGTTTTAATTGTGAAATAATCAAAGGGTCTGGGTTGATCTCATATTTCATATGTAAACTAAAATATGGATAAAGCTCATCATAGAATGAGCACTTGGAGAATGAGTAGATATGAGACTGGGCCATCACGTCGTAGAAAGACAGGAGACCTTCCTCGTAGTCAACAAACACCCCCACTTTCGTTGGTTTGTCTTTAAGTGAAAGACAAACGGGTGGCGCTGTCATCACTGTGTACGTTATAAATGGTTTGGGTGCCTCACACTCTTCAAAATGTACCAGAGCCCAGTAGCCGTTATCTGGGCTCAAAATCAGTCTCCCCCTGCGGTCGGCGCTGCCTCTGGTTACACCTAGGTCCCAGCCGGTGCTGTTGCTGACCTCCACCTCCCAGTACCACTTCCCAGTCGTCAAGCAGTTGAGTCCCAAGACGCTGCCGAGCACGTCAAATCTCTTTAGAGAATCTGCTACCTTCAGGTTTCGTCCTGCATCTTTCATTTTGCTGCCATCATCAGAAAGAAGCAGGCGCTGATGCGCAGTGGCTGGGTCCAGCTTCACCTCCACTGCAAAACCCAAAGTAGAAAATAATGAATAAAGAATTTAACTATTTTTGAGACAGGTTATGATAGAGGAAAGTAAAATGCATGATGTACCTGCAAACTTCGAGAATCTGGCGAGTTCTGTGAAGGTAAAATTTGTTTTTGATCAGTGATACCAAAAAAAGGTAAATGGTAAATGACTTCAAAGCGCTTCACACTACAGTTTAGTCATTCGCCCATTCACACCCTGACGGTGGTGAGCTATGTTAGTAGCTACAGCTGCCCTGGGGTTGACTGACAGAGGCGAGGCTGCCATACACCGGCGCCACCGGACCCTCTGACCCCAGCCAGCAAAAATGTATTTTATTTTTCTTTTGTGGATATGGCGGACTTCATTTGACAGGAAATGGGATTGAGAGAGTGAGGGACAACATGTGATGGTCCACAGGCCAGGACTCGTACCCGGGACGGCGTCGTTAAGGACCGAGCCAACCGTACATGGATCACGCCCTCTACCCCTGTGCCGCCACCATTCCCCGAGAGTCAACACTTACCAATGGTGGCCATCTTCTCCAGCTTCAGCTGAATATTCTCTATCATTGTTGTTGTGATTTCTCTCATGGAGCCAAAAGACAGGGAGGTGTCAAGTTCAACGCCTGTCCAGTCCTTCATATCCTCCTGGACTGAAAGAGACGGGTACCTCTGGAAGAAAGAAACAGGTGAAAAGACAAAGGGATGAAATAACGGGCTTAAAAAGCCTCACGCATAACCTCTCTGCACAATACAGAAGAAATGATCAATTACAGATAACCTTATTTGATAAGGAATTTTAAAACAAACGTTTGTGGTAGAGTCATGTCTGACCTGTAGGAAAAGGATGTGATCTTCAAGTGCATCAATGCCGTCTAGCTGTGAGATTGTTGTCTCGAGTTTGTTGATTTCATCTTCCAGCTGGTCGTTGAGATCTTGTGACTCTTTATTCAAGAACTGCAGCTTGTCTTCGAGAGGCTTCAGTGCCTGAGCCCTGGCTTCCCTCACAACATCGAGCACAGCCGTAAACAAAGCATCAATTTGCCACCACTCGGTCACAATTTGCCCCTAGAACATGAGAAAAGTCATTTGCTTTAACAATTCTTGCCCTTTACCTTTCCTTTCACTTTATTGAGTACCTCATAAAAAATCTCAACACACATGGTATGGATAATTATGCTTGGGGTGATGTTTTTCTTTGTACCGATTGGTCTTATGCTATTGTAAAAAGTTTTTATTCCCCTTTAATTGTGACCTCCGTATTAAGAAAAATGCATTGGTGGGTTAAGTGGCAGAGTGGAGTGTGGGAGACACGGCCATTAAAAAAGCAAACTAATCCTAGCCTTATCGGCTCCCATATTGTGTCATTTACTGGATTTAAAGATTGAATAAACAATACATACAGACAATTTGTCATTTGTGTCTCAACCAACAGGAGCCTCAGTAGTGCACGGACTGTTGTGGGATGGCATGCCATTCCTCAAGCAGCATCTGTCGCAATCTACCAGCATGATTGTGTTTCAAGTCAGCTCAAAAACACTTTAGGAAAATTATTATAACATGATGTAAATGGCCCACTTAAGCTGATTCAGAAGGAGTTCAGTGGAGTTGTGTTCGGGACTGCAGGCATCTCCATTCCATCTACTCTCACCAATCATGAAGCTAGCTTCTGATGAACCCCGCTCTGTAAGGGCGAGATCTGACAAGGGATTGGCAGGGATTGGTGAGGGGAATGCTGGGATTGGCAGGGGTCTGATAACGGGTTGGTGAGGGGAACGCTACCCCACACATCAAACTGCTTCTACCTGAAGCTGATTGGCATTAGCAGGGAGGATGTGGTAGGTTTGTCATAGGCACAGTCCACATGCACCGCTCAACCCACAGATACATTTTGCTCATGTACATGGCACCCTTTCAGTCTTTATAAACAGGTTTTACAACTGTTTGATTAATATTTTCAAGTACTGTTGTCAAAAAATGTATAATAATCAAACACCTTACTTCTTGAGGCAGGTTTAGCTCGCAACATTTTGTTTCAAATGGTTTCCTAGTGCATGTGTGCACGCCTGAACTGTACAGGGAATGGATACAAATATCAGTAACCTTTTTTTTTCTCTGTGTGTGCAGCCCTGTGAACCTTGGATTTTGATAAGAACAGAAATGTTGAATGCCAGTTTTGGTTGCACTCAAACATCGCAAAACCATATGCTAGATTAACAAGCAAACTAGCGAGAATGTTTAGCAGTCTTAAAATGTAAAAAGTTATCCGGGGGTTGTCAGATCTTTGAGGCCAGAGGATGTGTTTCCTGTTGGGACTGGTCCTGTAACTTTAAACTTTAAACATTACCCATTAACCTTTTTATTATTACCTTACAGTTCTTTAGAGCTTCATTGATCTCATGAATCTTTGTGTTTCTTGCCATAATTCTGTGTTGCAAGTCTTCCTTGGTGTTCTTGATTTGATCCTGCAGAAAACAAAGAGAAAACATTATCTTCTCCAAATTTGCTTGAAAAATGTTTCTTTCAAAATGTGTCCAATTATGCGCGCCTACATAATTTGCATTTCTTCAACGTAGCGCGGTAAGCTTAGAAGTGATGTCTAATCTTATATTTCAACCAAATGTGAAAATGTGCAGCACCTTCTTCTTCTGCCATTCCTCTTCGGCGGAGACGACCTCCTCCTGACCTCCGTCCAAACATCGAGCACAAATGCATGCCTGCCGCTTCCTGCTGTAAAGGGCAAGCGGGTATCCGTGAGTCAGGCAGGCCCTTGTATCTAAGTTCTCCACTGGTTCCACCAGTTTGTGGCCCCTCAGCCTTATAGCTGAATTATGAGGCTCCAAGTGTGTTGAACAGTAGGAGGCCAGACAGACAAGGCAGGACTTCTCGGCCTTCGTCTTCGGTTCTGTGCAGGCATCACAGGGCACGTCTTCGGCAGCACTGGTACCCTGGCCATTAGCCAAAAGCTCTCCCATGTCAGCAGTTGGTGCGACAGCTGTGGTGACAGATAAATGCATCTCTACATTGTCACTTCACTATCTTAACAAATAACTATTTTTTTGTACTTCTTTGACATTTTGTAAATTTATTTTATCAAGACTAGAGTACTAGTCTCAGGTTTTTAGCGGACAAGTTATCTAGTTGTGATCTTTCTATTCGGATTGACTGAAATCCCGGTCTAGCCCTTCTGATGGTCCACTTGAGCCCCAGCAAATCCTCTTTAACACATCATAGATGTTAAAATCAATGTCATGAAGCAATATAGCTGGTTGATTCTGTATTTGAATTAATAGCGAACAAAAGTGTATATAGGGAAAGAATATTTTCGTATAGCTATTTCCTGAACTGTGATCTGATTCCACCAAAAAAGAGAGGTTGGTTAGGGATGGCTGTGGATCAGTAGGTAGATCAAGTTTCTTGCAATCTTAATGTTATGGGTTTGATCCTAGCTTCCTCCTCCTTTAACGTCATTATGTTCCAAGACAAGGCACCTATCCCCAGGCTACCCAGCGATCAGCGCGTTTGTGTTACAAACATGTGGGTTTTTGTGAATGCGACTCTAGTAAAGTACTTTGAGAACTTGGCAAGTCTGTAAATGTGCTTTATATATTCAGTCCCTGTACCATTTTAGTCAGTTATTTTGAGACTTGTTACACACCTCTACCATAGTGTGGCGCTATATACTCATCCAAACTGTATATTAAATTCCTTTCTAACTACAAATGCATGCATTGAGAGAGAAAGCTTGTATACGAAGCTTAATAAAGCAGAGGATAAATAAAAGTTACATAGCTCATACATGTGGCAAAACCAGTGTTAGAATAAAATTAAATTAGCCTACCACAAAACCTATAATACATATTAAAACTTGAGGATAAGTGTTTCACTGTTTCACTGTTTCCACTGAGGACGCCATCTCCTCTGCTCTTCACCTGAGCCTGGCACACCTGGAGGAGAAGAACACGCACGTGCGGATGCTGTTCCTGGACTTCAGTTCAGCGTTCAACACCATCATCCCACAGCATCTGGTGGGAAAACTGGAGCATCTGGGCTTCAGCACACCCCTTCGCAACTGGCTGCTGGACTTCCTAACCAACAGACCTCAATCAGTCCGGGTCGGACAGAACACCTCTGATGTCATCACCCTCAGCACGGGCTCCCCTCAGGGCTGCGTCCTGAGCCCCCTGCTGTTCACCCTGATGACACACGACTGCGTCCCCAGGTTCACCACCAATCACATCGTGAAGTTTGCGGACGACACAACGGTGGTGGGCCTGATCAGAGACGACAACGACCAGGACTACAGAGAGGAGGTGGAGCAGCTGGTGGGCTGGTGCAGAGACAACAGCCTGATCCTGAACGTGGAGAAGACGAAGGAGATCATCGTCGACTTCAGGAAGAACCGGCCTCACCATGCTCCACTGCTCATCAACAGCTCAGCTGTGGAGGTGGTCAGCAGCACCAAGTTCCTGGGGGTGCACATCACGGACAACCTCAGCTGGACTGTGAACACCATGTCACTGGTGAAGAGGGCACAGAAGCGACTGTACTTTCTGCGGAGGATGAGGAGAGCCCGCCTGCCCCCGCCCATCCTCACGACTTTCTACAGAAGCACCATAGAGAGTATTCTGACCAGCTGTCTCTCTGTGTGGTGTGGAGGCTGCAGTGCCTCCGACTGGAAGAACGTGAGGAGAGTGGTGAGGACAGCAGAAGGGATCATCGGGGCTCCTCTTCCCTCCATTAAAGACATTTCATCGCAGCGCTGTGTGTCTCGAGCCCGTAACATCATCAGGGACCCCTCACACCCCCACCATAGACTATTCTCCCTGCTGCCCTCTGGAAAGAGGTTCCGCAGCATCCGTTGCAGGTCCACCAGGTTCTGCAAAAGCTTTTTCCCTGCTGCCATCAGACTGTTGAACTGCTGAAGTATAAAAACGGACTGTGTACCACACTCGACCCGCTAATTTGCACATTTGTATGTATCCTTCAATATCGCTGCTGCACTTTTCCGTAAACGTACTGCAAAACTGTTTACAATGCAACTGTCTATTGTTAAATCACTGCTGCACCTTACTGCATAATTGTTTACATTGCTTACATTGTTTTTACATTTCAATCTGTCTACTGCTCACTGCTGCACTTTATCCGAAAGTTAATTGAAAGTTATCCTGTATTTGACTGTGATTTACCACTGCATTTTTCTTATCCTGTACTGTAAATTCACTGCAAGGTATCCTGTAGAGTTACTGCAATCTTTCTGAGCTGTATGAAAAAACGAAATTTCGTTCTGTATGCACTCTGTGCTACAAAATGACAATAAAGAAAGTCTAAGTCTAAGTCTAAGTCTAAGTCTAAGTTCATCACAAGAACTTTGCAAAAGCAAAAATACAAGCTCTGGAGCAGGATTTTACCGTCAAGTTGCTGCAGAGTTTGGCCTTCAACTTGCAGAGCCATTGCCATTATCAATGTCTGTCCTGATTCCTCTACTCCCACCTACCGAATGACGGTGAAGTTTCATTTCTGAAGAAAAGCTCAGTCAGGCACCACCTTTATTTAGATAGCAAGGCGGGCATTCAAACGCGCAATCCTATAATGTGTTTGCATGCTGCAGGGCGTGTTGCCTAGAGAGTGCAACATGTGCTGTTGTGTTCATAGTCCTGTGTATTGCTACATATGAAACCTGCTTGACTAAATAAACAAAGAATTCATAATGTCTGCAAAGTTCCAGTTATGTAATGCATTAACTGAACCCCATAGGTCTAAAAACACACCACAATCCTTTGATCAGTTGGATTATTTACAGACCAGCTTTTATGCTTAAAAATATAATAAAAAAAAGAAACAATCAACAGAATCACACCAATACTAAGCTAACTTTTGAAAAAGAAAGCAAAGTACAAATGACTTAACAAGGATTTTAGTAAGCAGGGACTTTAGAACTGAAAAAGCCATCATATTAGGAGTTAAATACATAAAGAACACATAGTACCCAAACCAGTACATTTAAATGGATCCATAAATATATCTTTCAAAATATGAAATGTGATTAGAAACATAGCTTATAAATAGTTTATAATCGTTTAACTGATAGCAAGAGTTGTTAAAACCTTTAAATTAATATTTAAGCAAGGTATTCTACCTCCATCCTGGAATGAAGCCACCATCTCAAGGAGGGGAAGGATCTGACACAGTCTGGGTCTATTGACCAATCAGTGTCCTGAACCGGGACTACAAAATATTTGCAACTATTTTAGCTAAAAGGATGGAGGAAATGAAGTCTTTTCGATTAATGAAGATCAAACTAGATTTACTATTGGTAGGCAAACCCAAGATAATGTAAGGAGGACACTCCATACAATAGGTTATGTTAAAAAGGAAAATATAACAGCGATTTCGATAAGTATGGATACAGAGAAAGCTTTTGATTAAGTGGTCTGGGGCTTTCTTTATAAAGTCAGGGAAAAGTGTGGCTTCCATAATAACTTTATTAATAGTGTGAGAACATTATCCACATCGTGTTGCAAGAATTAAAGTTAATTAGAGTCTCTCTGGGATTTACCTACTAACACATAGATTAAAGAAGATTTAGATAGATGGAATTCTTTACCCCTTGATTTATGCAACAGAATAATGGCAATAAAATCAAACATCTTACCGAGATCACTCTATTTGTTTCAGTCACTACCTATCCAAATTCCTGAGAGCCAGTTTTGATAGTGGGATAAAGCCATTTCTCATTTTGTTTTGAATGGTAGGATTACCACTTTCTTCAGATTTTAAATTGCTCCGGAATATAAACCGCATCATTCAAAAAATAAAGGGGAAAGAAGGAGGAAAAAAAAACATGTATAAATTGCACCAGACTTTACGCATTTCTATCACACAATCCAAGAATAGAAATTTACATTTAATCTGTTAAACCAATTTATTAAATTACACAGCTGCATCCACAACCAGGTGAATAATGTGGAACAGACCTGGGAGGATGAATGAGGTAAATGAGCAACTCCTACCAGCAAGGTGTTACGGCCTGTTACCACACAACGCTACCCTGCGTGAATCCAAACTGAAACAGCGAAACAACTTAACGACTGGACACATGTTTGTGTCTATAAGTTAATGTTTCAATTTACTGAAGTGGTACAGGAGCAGGATAGTTTTCACAAGCCTAGTGAGCCCTCTTGTGGCCATGGACGGTATCTTTACCCCTTGGTTCAAACTGCTTAATATGAATTACCATTTAAATTTGATATGTAAGTCGCACCTGAATATAAATCACAGGATCGGTCAAACTATGAAAAAAAGTGTGACTTATTGCCCGAAAAGATATAAATCAATTGCGGTAGATATAAAACCTTACAGCTGCCTAAACTTAATGGAGGGGTGGACCTGCCAGACTATTTCATAGCAGCACAGCCAGGACCACTCCTACTTTGGTGTAATACTGATTATATAGCAAAATGGAAGGAGATAGTTATCTTTGCTGAATAAACCATTACAGCGCTTACTAAGTAATGTAGCAGCCATTAAACCACACAATATACAGAATCAGTGGGTTAACCTTTCAATTAACATCTGTTTAGATCTGGTTAAACAATGGAATCTCCAAAAGAAATGAGTGTCCAGTATAGCTTTTCTCCACCAGGGTGGAACTGGTGGAGAAAGGTCTCAGATGTAGTGTTTGCTAAACGACTCTTAGTCTCAGTCTCAGGACTATTTAGTTCCTCTGTCAGTCCCTTTGTCTTCCAGTTACTATGCCGATTGCTCTGTTCAATAGCAATGGTCCCATTTATTTTATATATTTTTTTTACTGTTAGCCTCCCTCAGGCCCTAGATGTTCTCTTGAAGTGTTATTGGGGAGACCA